>NW_020525553.1:0-289849 GCF_003368295.1 Carassius auratus | reverse complement strand
GAGAATCGCTGGAGAGAGGTAAGACACACACACACACACACACACACACGGATCTTCGGAGAATCGCTGGAGAGAGGTAAGACACACACACACACACACACAGATCTTCGGAGAATCGCTGGAGAGAGGTAAGACACACACACAACACACACGGATCTTCGGAGAATCGCTGGAGAGAGGTAAGACACACAAACACACACACACAATACAACACACACACACGGATCTTCGGAGAATCGCTGGAGAGAGGTAAGACACACACACACACACACACACACACACACGGATCTTCGGAGAATCGCTGGAGAGAGGTAAGACACACACACACACACACACACAGATCTTCGGAGAATCGCTGGAGAGAGGTAAGACACACACACACACACACACGGATCTTCGGAGAATCGCTGGAGAGAGGTAAGACACACACACACACACACACCTTCGGAGAATCGCTGGAGAGAGGTAAGACACACACACACACACACACACACACACGGATCTTCGGAGAATCGCTGGAGAGAGGTAAGACACACACACACACACACACACGGATCTTCGGAGAATCGCTGGAGAGAGGTAAGACACACACACACACACACACACGGATCTTCGGAGAATCGCTGGAGAGAGGTAAGACACACACACACACACACTTCGGAGAATCGCTGGAGAGAGGTAAGACACACACACACACACACACACCACACAACGGATCTTCGGAGAATCGCTGGAGAGAGGTAAGACACACACACACACACACACATCTTCGGAGAATCGCTGGAGAGAGGTAAGACACACACACACACACACGGATCTTCGGAGAATCGCTGGAGAGAGGTAAGACACACACACACAACACACGGATCTTCGAGAATCGCTGGAGAGAGGTAAGACACACACACACACACACGGATCTTCGGAGAATCGCTGGAGAGAGGTAAGACACACACACACACACACACACACACAGATCTTCGGAGAATCGCTGGAGAGAGGTAAGACACACACACACACACACACACACACACCTTCGGAGAATCGCTGGAGAGAGGTAAGACACACACACACACACACACACACGGATCTTCGGAGAATCGCTGGAGAGAGGGTAAGACACACACACACACACGATCTTCGGAGAATCGCTGGAGAGAGGTAAGACACACACACACACACACACAGATCTTCGGAGAATCGCTGGAGAGAGGTAAGACACACACACACACACACACACGGATCTTCGGAGAATCGCTGGAGAGAGGTAAGACACACACACACACACACAAACACACGGATCTTCGGAGAATCGCTGGAGAGAGGTAAGACACACACACACACACACACACACTTTCGGAGAATCGCTGGAGAGAGGTAAGACACACACACACACACACACACACACACACACACTGATCTTCGGAGAATCGCTGGAGAGAGGTAAGACACACACACACACACACACACCTTCGGAGAATCGCTGGAGAGAGTAAGACACACACACACACAACACACACATCTTCGGAGAATCGCTGGAGAGAGGTAAGACACACACACACACACACATACACACACACACACACACACGGATCTTCGGAGAATCGCTGGAGAGAGGTAAGACACACACACACACACACACCACACAGATCTTCGGAGAATCGCTGGAGAGAGGTAAGACACACACACACACACACACACACACGGATCTTCGGAGAATCGCTGGAGAGAGGTAAGACACACACACACACACCTTCGGAGAATCGCTGGAGAGAGGTAAGACACACACACACACACACACAGGATCTTCGGAGAATCGCTGGAGAGAGGTAAGACACACACACACACACACACACACACACACCACACACACACAGATCTTCGGAGAATCGCTGGAGAGAGGTAAGACACACACACACACACACACACACACGGATCTTCGGAGAATCGCTGGAGAGAGGTAAGACACACACACACACAGATCTTCGGAGAATCGCTGGAGAGAGGTAAGACACACACACACACACACACGGATCTTCGGAGAATCGCTGGAGAGAGGTAAGACACACACACACACACACACACACATCTTCGGAGAATCGCTGGAGAGAGGTAAGACACACACACACACACACACGGATCTTCGGAGAATCGCTGGAGAGAGGTAAGACACACACACACACACAGATCTTCGGAGAATCGCTGGAGAGAGGTAAGACACACACACACACACACACATCTTCGGAGAATCGCTGGAGAGAGGTAAGACACACACACACACACACACACACACACACGGATCTTCGGAGAATCGCTGGAGAGAGGTAAGACACACACATACACACACACACACGGATCTTCGAGAATCGCTGGAGAGAGGTAAGACACACACACACACACACACTGATCTTCGGAGAATCGCTGGAGAGAGGTAAGACACACACACACACACAAACACACACACAGATCTTCGGAGAATCGCTGGAGAGTGGTAAGACACACACACACACTGATCTTCGGAGAATCGCTGGAGAGAGGTAAGACACACACACACACACACACACACACCTTCGGAGAATCGCTGGAGAAGACACAAAACACACACACACACACACACACACACAGATCTTCGGAGAATCGCTGGAGAGAGGTAAGACACACAACACACTCACACATACACACACACACACACCACACGGATCTTCGGAGAATCGCTGGAGAGAGGTAAGACACACACACACACACACACACGGATCTTCGGAGAATCGCTGGAGAGAGGTAAGACACACACACACACCACAGATCTTCGGAGAATCGCTGGAGAGAGGTAAGACACACACACACACACCTTCGGAGAATCGCTGGAGAGAGGTAAGACACACACACACACACACACACGGATCTTCGGAGAATCGCTGGAGAGAGGTAAGACACACACACACACACACACACGGATCTTCGGAGAATCGCTGGAGAGAGGTAAGACACACACACACACACACACACGATCTTCGGAGAATCGCTGGAGAGGTAAGACACACACACACACACACACACACACGGATCTTTCGGAGAATCGCTGGAGAGAGGTAAGACACACACACACACACACCTTCGGAGAATCGCTGGAGAGAGGTAAGACACACACACACACACAAACACGGATCTTCGGAGAATCGCTGGAGAGAGGTAAGACACACACACAACACACAATCTTCGGAGAATCGCTGGAGAGAAGTAAGACACACACACACACACACACACACCTTTCGGAGAATCGCTGGAGAGAGGTAAGACACACCACACACACACATACACACACGGATCATCGGAGAATCGCTGGAGAGAGGTAAGGACACACACACACACACTGATCTTCAGAGAATCGCTGGAGAGAGGTAAGACACACACACACACACCTTTGAGAATCGCTGGAGAGAGGTAAGACACACACAGGTAAGATACAAAAGTGATCTTTGAGGACAAACGGTTTAACACAAACACAAACTTTAAAATGTTGTGTATTATGAGGACAAAAGTGATCTTTGAGGACAAACGGTTTAACACAAACACAAACTTTAAAATGTTGTGTATTATGAGGACAAAAGTGATCTTTGAGGACAAACGGTTTAACACAAACACAAACTTTAAAATGTTGTGTATTATGAGGACAAAAGTGATTGGAGGACAAACGGTTTAACACAAACACAAACATTAAAATGTTGTGTATTATGAGGACAAAAGTGATTTTGGAGGACAAACGGTTTAACAAACACAAACTTAAAATGTTGTGTATTATGAGGACAAAAGTGATTAAGGAGGACAAACGGTTTAACACAAACACAAATTTAAAATGTTGTGTATTATGAGGACAAAAGTGATTTTGGAGGACAAACGGTTTAACACAAACACAAACATTAAAATGTTGTGTATTATGAGGACAAAAGTGATCTTTGAGGACAAACGGAACAAACACAAACTTTAAAATGTTGTGTATTATGAGGACAAAGTGATGAGGACAAACGGTTTAACACAAACACAAACATTAAAATGTTGTGTATTATGAGGACAAAAGTGATCTTTGAGGACAAACGGTTTAACACAAACACAAACATTAAAATGTTGTGTATTATGAGGACAAGTGATCTTTGAGGACAATTTTAACACAAACACAAACTTAAAGTTGTGTATTATGAGGACAAAAGTGATCTAAGGACAAAGGTTAAACAACAAACATTAAAATGTTGTGTATTATGAGGACAAAAGTGATCTTTGAGGACAAACGGTTTAACACAACAAAACATTAAAATGTTGTGTATTATGAGGACAAAAGTGATTAAGGAGGACAAACGGTTTAAACAAAACACAAACATTAAAATGTTGTGTATTATGAGGACAAAAGTGATCTTTGAGGACAAACGGTTTAACACAAACATTAAAATGTTGTGTATTATGAGGACAAAAGTGATTTTGAGGACAAACGGTTTAACACAAACACAAACATTAAAATGTTGTATTATGAGGACAAAAGTGATCTTTGAGGACAAACGGTTTAACACAAACACAAACATTAAAATGTTGTGTATTATGAGGACAAAAGTGATTTTGAGGACAAACGGTTTAACACAAACATTAAAATGTGTATTATGAGGACAAAAGTGATCTTTGAGGACAAACGGTTTAACACAAACACAAACATTAAAATGTTGTGTATTATGAGGACAAAAGTGATTTTGAGGACAAACGGTTTAAACACAAACATTAAAATGTTGTGTATTATGAGGACAAAAGTGATCTTTGAGGACAAACGGTTTAACACAAACACAAACTTTAAAATGTTGTGTATTATGAGGACAAAAGTGATCTTTGAGGACAAACGGTTTAACACAAACACAAACTTTAAAATGTTGTGTATTATGAGGACAAAAGTGATCTTTGAGGACAAACGGTTTAACACAAACACAAACTTTAAAATGTTGTGTATTATGAGGACAAAAGTGATTTTGAGGACAAACGGTTTAACACAAACACAAACATTAAAATGTTGTGTATTATGAGGACAAAAGTGATCTTTAAGGAGGACAAACGGTTTAACACAAACACAAACATTAAAATGTTGTGTATTATGAGGACAAAAGTGATCTTTGAGGACAAACGGTTTAACACAAACACAAACTTTAAAATGTTGTGTATTATGAGGACAAAAGTGATCTTTGAGGACAAACGGTTTAACACAAACACAAACATTAAAATGTTGTGTATTATGAGGACAAAAGTGATCTTTGAGGACAAACGGTTTAACACAAACACAAACTTAAAATGTTGTGTATTATGAGGACAAAAGTGATCTTTGAGGACAAACGGTTTAAACACAAAAATTAAAATGTTGTGTATTATGAGGACAAAAGTGATTTTGAGGACAAACGGTTTAACACAAACACAAACTTTAAAATGTTGTGTATTATGAGGACAAAAGTGATTTTGAGGACAAACGGTTTAACACAAACACAAACATTAAAATGTTGTGTATTATGAGGACAAAAGTGATTTTGAGGACAAACGGTTTAACACAAACACAAACATTAAAATGTTGTGTATTATGAGGACAAAAGTGATTTTGAGGACAAACGGTTTAACACAAACACAAACATTAAAATGTTGTGTATTATGAGGACAAAAGTGATCTTTGAGGACAAACGGTTTAACACAAACACAAACTTTAAAATGTTGTGTATTATGAGGACAAAAGTGATTTTGGAGGACAAACGGTTTAACACAAACACAAACATTAAAATGTTGTGTATTATGAGGACAAAAGTGATCTTTGAGGACAAACGGTTTAACACAAACACAAACTTTAAAATGTTGTGTATTATGAGGACAAAAGTGATTTTGGAGGACAAACGGTTTAACACAATTTAAAATGTTGTGTATTATGAGGACAAAAGTGATCTTTGAGGACAAACGGTTTAACACAAACACAAACTTTAAAATGTTGTGTATTATGAGGACAAAAGTGATCTTTGAGGACAAACGGTTTAACACAAACACAAACATTAAAATGTTGTGTATTATGAGGACAAAAGTGATCTTTGAGGACAAACGGTTTAAACACAAACATTAAAATGTTGTGTATTATGAGGACAAAAGTGATCTTTGAGGACAAACGGTTTAACACAAACACAAACTTTAAAATGTTGTGTATTATGAGGACAAAAGTGATTTTGGAGGACAAACGGTTTAACACAAACATTAAAAATTTTGTATTATGAGGACAAAAGTGATTTTGAGGACAAACGGTTTAACACAAACACAAACATTAAAATGTTGTGTATTATGAGGACAAAAGTGATTTGAGGACAAACGGTTTAACACAAACATTAAAATGTTGTGTATTATGAGGACAAAAGTGATCTTTGAGGACAAACGGTTTAACACAAACATTAAAATGTTGTGTATTATGAGGACAAAAGTGATCTTTGAGGACAAACGGTTTAAACAAACACAAACTTTAAAATGTTGTGTATTATGAGGACAAAAGTGATCTTTGAGGACAAACGGTTTAACACAAACACAAACTTTAAAATGTTGTGTATTATGAGGACAAAAGTGATCTTTGAGGACAAACGGTTTAACACAAACACAAACTTTAAAATGTTGTGTATTATGAGGACAAAAGTGATCTTTGAGGACAAACGGTTTAACACAAACACAAACTTTAAAATGTTGTGTATTATGAGGACAAAAGTGATTTTGAGGACAAACGGTTTAACACAAACACAAACTTTAAAATGTTGTGTATTATGAGGACAAAAGTGATCTTTGAGGACAAACGGTTTTAACAAAACACAAACATTAAAATGTTGTGTATTATGAGGACAAAAGTGATCTTTGAGGACAAACGGTTTAACACAAACACAAACATTAAAATGTTGTGTATTATGAGGACAAAAGTGATCTTTGAGGACAAACGGTTTAACACAAACACAAACATTAAAATGTTGTGTATTATGAGGACAAAAGTGATTTGAGGACAAACGGTTTAACACAAACACAAACATTAAAATGTTGTGTATTATGAGGACAAAAGTGATTAAGGAGGACAAACGGTTTAACACAAACATTAAAATGTTGTGTATTATGAGGACAAAAGTGATCTTTGAGGACAAACGGTTTAACACAAACACAAACTTTAAAATGTTGTGTATTATGAGGACAAAAGTGATCTTTGAGGACAAACGGTTTAACACAAACTTTAAAATGTTGTGTATTATGAGGACAAAAGTGATCTTTGAGGACAAACGGTTTAACACAAACACAAACTTTAAAATGTTGTGTATTATGAGGACAAAAGTGATCTTTGAGGACAAACGGTTTAACACAAACACAAACTTTAAAATGTTGTGTATTATGAGGACAAAAGTGATTGAGGACAAACGGTTTAACACAAACACAAACTTTAAAATGTTGTGTATTATGAGGACAAAAGTGATCTTTGAGGACAAACGGTTTAACACAAACACAAACATTAAAATGTTGTGTATTATGAGGACAAAAGTGATCTTTGAGGACAAACGGTTTAACACAAACATTAAAATGTTGTGTATTATGAGGACAAAAGTGATCTTTGAGGACAAACGGTTTAACACAAACACAAACTTAAAATGTTGTGTATTATGAGGACAAAAGTGATCTTTGAGGACAAACGGTTTAACACAAACACAAACTTTAAAATGTTGTGTATTATGAGGACAAAAGTGATTTTGAGGACAAACGGTTTAACACAAACACAAACATTAAAATGTTGTGTATTATGAGGACAAAAGTGATTTTGGAGGACAAACGGTTTAACACAAATTAAAATGTTGTGTATTATGAGGACAAAAGTGATCTTTGAGGACAAACGGTTTAACACAAACATTAAAATGTTGTGTATTATGAGGACAAAAGTGATCTTTGAGGACAAACGGTTTAACACAAACACAAACTTTAAAATGTTGTGTATTATGAGGACAAAAGTGATTTTGAGGACAAACGGTTTAACACAAACACAAACTTTAAAATGTTGTGTATTATGAGGACAAAAGTGATCTTTGAGGACAAACGGTTTAACACAAACACAAACTTTAAAATGTTGTGTATTATGAGGACAAAAGTGATTTTGAGGACAAACGGTTTAACACAAACACAAACATTAAAATGTTGTGTATTATGAGGACAAAAGTGATTTTGAGGACAAACGGTTTAACACAAACACAAACATTAAAATGTTGTGTATTATGAGGACAAAAGTGATCTTTGAGGACAAACGGTTTAACACAAACATTAAAATGTTGTGTATTATGAGGACAAAAGTGATTGGAGGACAAACGGTTTAACACAAACATTAAAATGTTGTGTATTATGAGGACAAAAGTGATCTTTGAGGACAAACGGTTTAACACAAACATTAAAATGTTGTGTATTATGAGGACAAAAGTGATCTTTGAGGACAAACGGTTTAACACAAACACAAACTTTAAAATGTTGTGTATTATGAGGACAAAAGTGATTTTGGAGGACAAACGGTTTAACACAAACACAAACTTTAAAATGTTGTGTATTATGAGGACAAAAGTGATTTGGAGGACAAACGGTTTAACACAAACACAAACATTAAAATGTTGTGTATTATGAGGACAAAAGTGATTTTGAGGACAAACGGTTTAACACAAACACAAACATTAAAATGTTGTGTATTATGAGGACAAAAGTGATTTTGAGGACAAACGGTTTAACACAAACATTAAAATGTTGTGTATTATGAGGACAAAAGTGATCTTTGAGGACAAACGGTTTAACACAAACACAAACATTAAAATGTTGTGTATTATGAGGACAAAAGTGATCTTTGAGGACAAACGGTTTAACACAAACACAAACATTAAAATGTTGTGTATTATGAGGACAAAAGTGATCTTTGAGGACAAACGGTTTAACACAAACACAAACATTAAAATGTTGTGTATTATGAGGACAAAAGTGATTTTGGAGGACAAACGGTTTAACACAAAACATTAAAATGTTGTGTATTATGAGGACAAAAGTGATTTGGAGGACAAACGGTTTAACACAAACACAAACATTAAAATGTTGTGTATTATGAGGACAAAAGTGATTTTGAGGACAAACGGTTTACACACAAACATTAAAATGTTGTGTATTATGAGGACAAAAGTGATCTTTGAGGACAAACGGTTTAACACAAACACAAACATTAAAATGTTGTGTATTATGAGGACAAAAGTGATTAGGAGGACAAACGGTTTAACACAAACATTAAAATGTTGTGTATTATGAGGACAAAAGTGATCTTTGAGGACAAACGGTTTAACACAAACACAAACTTTAAAATGTTGTGTATTATGAGGACAAAAGTGATCTTTGAGGACAAACGGTTTAACACAAACACAAACTTTAAAATGTTGTGTATTATGAGGACAAAAGTGATCTTTGAGGACAAACGGTTTAACACAAACACAAACTTAAAATGTTGTGTATTATGAGGACAAAAGTGATCTTTGAGGACAAACGGTTTAACACAAACACAAACTTTAAAATGTTGTGTATTATGAGGACAAAAGTGATCTTTGAGGACAAACGGTTTAACACAAACACAAACTTTAAAAATGTTGTGTATTATGAGGACAAAAGTGATTAAGGAGGACAAACGGTTTAACACAAACAGAAACATTAAAAATATTGTGTATTATGAGGACAAATGTGATTTAGGAGGACAACGGTTTAACACAAACACAAACATTAAAAATGTTGTGTATTATGAGGACAAAAGTGATTAAGGAGGACAAACGGTTTAACACAAACACAGACTTTAAAATGTTGAGTATTATGAGGACAAAAGTGATTAAGGAGGACAAACGGTTAAACACAAACACAAGATTAAAATGTTGTGTATTATGAGGACAAAAGTGATCTTTGAGGACAAACGGTTTAACACAAACAACAAACATTAAAATGTTGTGTATTATGAGGACAAATGATTAAGGAGGACAAACGGTTTAACACAAACATTAAAATGTTGTGTATTATGAGGACAAAAGTGATTAAGGAGGACAAATGATTTAACACAACACAAACTTTAAAATGTTGTGTATTGTGAGGACAAAAGTGATTAAGGAGGACAAACGGTTTAACACAAACAGAAACATTAAAATGTTGTGTATTATGAGGACAAATGTGATTTAGGAGGACAAACGGTTTAACAAAAACAAACATTAAAATGTTGTGTATTATGAGGACAAAAGTGATTAAGGAGGACAAACGGTTTAACACAAACATTAAAATGTTGTGTATTATGAGGACAAAAGTGATCTTTGAGGACAAATGGTTTAACACAAACATTAAAATATTGTGTATTATGGGGACAAAAGTGATCTTTGAGGACAAAGGGTTTAACACAAACACAAAATTTAAAAAGGTTGTGTATTATGAGGACAAAAGTGATCTTTGAAGACAAACGGTTTAACACAAACAAAGACTTTAAAATGTTTAGTATTATGAGGACAAAGTGATTAAGGAGGACAAACGGTTTAACACGAACACAAACATTAAAATGTTGTGTGTTATGAGGACAAAAGTGATCTTAAGGACAAACGGTTTAACACAAACACAAACTTTAAAATGTTGTGTATTATGAGGAAAAAAGTGATCTTTGAAGACAAATGGTTTAACACAAACACAACCTATAAAATGTTGTGTATTATGAGGACAAAAGTGATCTTTGAGGACAAACAGTTTTAAAACAAACATTGAAAATGTTGTGTATTATGAGGACAAAAGTGATCTTGAGGACAATCGGTTTAACACAAACACAAACATTAAAATGTTGTGTATTATGAGGACAAAAGTGATCTTTGAGGACAAACAGGTTTAACAAAAAAACACAAACTTTTAAAATGTTGAGTATTATGAGGACAAAAGTGATTAAGGAGGACAAACGGTTTAACACAAACACAAACATTAAAATTGCTGTGTATTATGAGGACAAAAGTGATTAAGGAGGACAAACGGTTTAACACAAACATTAAAATGTTTGCGTATTATGAGGACAAAAGTGATCTTTGAGGACAAACGGTTTAACACAAACACAAACATTAAAATGTTGTGTATTATGAGGACAAAAGTGATTAAGGAGGACAAACGGTTTAACACAAACACAAACTTTAAAATGTTGTGTATTTATGAGGACAAAAGTGATCTTTGAGGACAAACGGTTTAACACAAACACAGACTTTAAAATGTTGTGTATTATGAGGACAAAAGTGATCTTTGAGGACAAAGGGTTTAACACAAACACAAACTTTAAAATGTTGTGTATTATGAGGACAAAAGTGATCTTTGAGGACAAAGGGTTTAACACAAACACAAACTTTAAAAATGTTGTGTATTTATGAGGACAAAAGTGATTAAGGAGGACAAAACGGTTTAACACAAACAGAAACATTAAGAATATTGTGTATTATGAGGACAAAGGTGATTTAGGAGGACAAACGGTTTAACACAAACACAAACATTAAAATGTTGTGTATTATGAGGACAAAAGTGATTAAGGAGGACAAACGGTTTAACACAAACACAGACTTTAAAATGTTGAGTATTATGAGGACAAAAGTGATTAAGGAGGACAAACGGTTAAAACACAAACACAAAGATTAAAATGTTGTGTATTATGAGGACAAAAGTGATCTTTGAGGACAAACGGTTTAACACAAACACAAACATTTAAATGTTGTGTATTATGAGGACAAAGTGATTAAGGAGGACAAACGGTTTAACACAAACATTAAAATGTTGTGTATTATGAGGACAAAAGTGATTAAGGAGGACAATGATTTAAACACAAACACAAACTTTAAAATGTTGTGTATTGTGAGGACAAAAGTGATTAAGGAGGACAAACGGTTTAACACAAACAGAAACATTAAAATGTTGTGTATTATGAGGACAAATGTGATTTAGGAGACAAACGGTTTAACCCAAAACAAACATTAAAATGTTGTGTATTATGAGGACAAAAGTGATTAAGGAGGACAAACGGTTTAACACAAACATTAAAATGTTGTGTATTATGAGGACAAAAGTGATCTTTGAGGACAAATGGTTTAACACAAACATTAAAATATTGTGTATTATGGGGACAAAAGTGATCTTTGAGGACAAAGGGTTTAACACAAACACAAAATTTAAAAGGTTGTGTATTATGAGGACAAAAGTGATCTTTGAAGACAAACGGTTTAACACAAACACAGACTTAAAATGTTTTAGTATTATGAGGACAAAAGTGATTAAGGAGGACAAACGGTTTAACACGAACACAAACATTAAAATGTTGTGTGTTTATGAGGACAAAAGTGATCTTAAGGACAAACGGTTTAAACACAAACACAAACTTTAAAATGTTGTGTATTATGAGGAAAAAAGTGATCTTTGAAGACAAATGGTTTAACACAAACACAACCTATAAAATGTTGTGTATTATGAGGACAAAAGTGATCTTTGAGGACAAACAGTTTAAAACAAACATTGAAATGTTGTGTATTATGAGGACAAAAGTGATCTTTGAGGACAATCGGTTTAACACAAACACAAACATTAAAATGTTGTGTATTATGGAGGACAAAAGTGATGTTTGAGGACAAACAGGTTTAACAAAAAAACACAAACTTTAAAATGTTGAGTATTATGAGGACAAAAGTGATTAAGGAGGACAAACGGTTTAACACAAACACAAACATTAAAATGCTGTGTATTATGAGGACAAAAGTGATTAAGGAGGACAAACGGTTTAACACAACATTAAAATGTTGTGTATTATGAGGACAAAAGTGATCTTTGAGGACAAACGGTTTAACACAAACACAAACATTAAAATGTTGTGTATTATGAGGACAAAAGTGATTAAGGAGGACAAACGGTTTAACACAAACACAAACTTTAAAATGTTGTGTATTATGAGGACAAAAGTGATCTTTGAGGTCAAAAGGTTTAACACAAACACAAACTTTAAAATGTCCTGTATTATGAGGACAAAAGTGATTAAGGAGGACAAACGGTTTTAAAACAAATATTAAAATGTTGTGTATTATGAGGACCAAAGTGATTAAGGAGGACAAACGGTTTAACACAAACACAAACATTAAAATGTTTTGTATTATCACGGATCTTCAGAGAATCGCTGGAGAGAGGTAAGACACACACACACACACACACACACACACACACACGGATCTTCGGAGAATCGCTGGAGAGAGGTAAGTTACACACACACACACACACACACACACACACACACGGATCTTCAGAGATTCGCTGGAGAGAGATAAGACACACACACACACACACACACGGATCTTCTGAGAATCGCTGGATAGAGGTGAGACACACACACACACACACACACACACACACACGGATCTTCCGAGAATCACTGGAGAGAGGTAAGACACACACACATACACACACACACACACACACACACAGATCTTCGGAGAATCGCTGGAGAGAGTTAAGACACACACACACACCTTCGGAGAAACGCTGGAGAGAGGTAAGACACACACACACACACCTTCAGAGAATCGTTGGAGAGAGGTAAGACACACACACACACACGCGGATCTTCGGAGAATCGCTGGAGAGAGTTAAACACACACACACGGATCTTCGGAGAATCGCTGGAGAGAGGTAAGACACACACACACACGGAACTTCAGAGAATCGCTGCATGGAGAGAGGTAACACACACACACACACACGGATCTTCTGAGAATCGCTGGAGAGATGTAAGACACACACACACACACACACAGAGATCTTCGAAAAATCGCTGGAGAGAGGTAAGACCAGAGGTGTCAAGTAACGAAGTACAAATACTTTGTTACTGTACTTAAGTAGAAATTTGGGGTATCTATACTTTACTTGAGTAATTATTTTTCAGCCGACTTTTTACTTCTACTCCTTACATTTTCAGGCAAGTATCTATTTCTAATCCTTACATTTTAAAAATAGCTTTGTTACTGCTATTTCATTTCGGCTTGTCATCATTCAAAAAAAAAAAAAAACCTATCCAGATAAATCGCGCCATCCGGATGGAGTGAATTTGATTGTGGTTGGATGAGAAGTATAAACATATACCATTCCGACACCCTATTGGTTTGTAGGCGATCCATCGCACCTGCACATGGCACATTACACTCCAGCAAGGACATAGCCAGTTTGGGTTCGTTTATCAAAAAAAAAAATTCTTAAAAGCAGGGTTGTGTATGGAACCGGTATCCGATCGCCTCAGAGTCAATCCCCTTAAAGTTCACATGAAAGCAGTGTCAGACCGGTCTCCTCCCGTCTTTCAGCGCGCTCTTCAATCCGCAGAGGCGCAGACCGTGAACGGAGCGCATGCGCACTTAAACAAACAGAGGACACAAGGTATGTGTTTATCGATAGATTGTTAGAATATCCATATCTGTGCAGTTCTTTGTCATAAATACAGTTTACAAAAGTTCACGAGGTAGCAGTCGGTTTCTCATCTGTAAAGTTTTCGCTCATCACACCACAGCCATTTCCTCCAGTGAAAATCTAGCCCTTAACACATATGAACGAACACATACTTTAATTACACTTATTTAAATATACTTAATTTAATCATACGTACTTTTTACATACACTACTGTGCAAAAGTCTTAGACACGTTAGTATTTTCACTTAAAAGAATGGTGTTCGCCCAGTTATTTATATATTTTGCTGTAGTGTGTCAGTATGAAATATCAGTTTACATTTCCAAACATTCATTTTGCTGTTGTCAAACTGCTTGTGCATTCAAAATTGCACTAGATTATTCTTAAAATTAATGGCAAAGTGATATTTCCTACTGACACACTATAGCAAAAGATATAAATAACTGGCTTTAAACCCTTTTTGGGGTGAAAATACTAATTTTTCCATAAGACTTTTGCACAGTACTCTACTTTATAAAGAATGACCATACAGTAATTCACAGAACTGATTAAAGACAGTGACAGACAGCACTCATCTTAACTAAATATCAGAGTGATTGACAGGGATACAGTAAAAACATTATGTCTGGTTTTGTATTAAATAATGACCCAGATTGTGAAATACATTTATTAGCCTTAGATTAAGGGAAGCACAACTTGGGAAATGAGAGCATCCAAGGTGAAAGCTATGGATTTATTTTAAATATTTGTAATGTTCTTTAAAGTTATCCATAGTTTTTTTTGTGGTTCTTTTTTTTTTAAGTATCGGTTCAGGCACCGTTTAGGAACCGGTACCGTTTTAAAAGTATCGAAAAGGCACTGGACCCTACTTAAAAGTTATTATTTCTCACTGGCTCATTTACCAAATGAGTGCTTTTTTCTTCGTCCTCCACAAATTAAGCTACTGTAGGTAGTTCAGTAGCGAGACGTTTAAATAAATTAAAGTTTTCGATTGACGATGTGATTGACAATTTTGTGATAAGTAGGCTACACCAACTTTATAACTCGTTACCCCCAAATACTGGACATAGCAGACGTATGTACTGAATACAAGAAGCTATCAATCAAGAAGGTTTCAGGATTATGACTTCTTTTTCAGTTTTAGTTTTTGATTAATCACTTGGATTAATCATTCATTTTGACAGCACTATTATGTTTATTGTAAATAGACAACCATACAAGTATAATTGTTACTAAGCCTGCACCAATGTTCTTGTCCATTGCCCTCGCAAATTCCTGCAGCTAAGCTTGGATGTACATTTACATTCCATTAAAGGTTATTGATGACATGCCTCTAAAGTTTGACTTTTTGCACCATAACAATACTTATTGGCAACTAGTCATCATATCTCTAGTCCTTTGCATTGTACTAAAGTGCGTTCATTTTAAATGGGCAATATATGCGGCTGATGAAGACCTGAAGGTCGAAATGTTGCTTGATTAAATTCCTCCTGAGTATGCTTTCTTACTGAATCATCCAATTTGGGCTAAAGACAAAGATGATTGTGGGTTTTTGACAGGTGTAGAACCAGTCAAATTGACAGGAACTACACCTCCTAAAGGTAATGCTCTTGCTGATGTAGCTGCTAAACAGGCTTGTTCCTATTCAACTGTACAAGTGTGTTCATATAGTATAACACAGAAGAAAATTCTGCCTCCTAAATCAATTATTGATCTGTACAAAGACGCTCCTCTATATGAAGCATGGACATGGTTAGACAAAGGGGCCACAGTAGATTCATCTGGATGCTGGACCAAAGAGGGGAAGTATGTCGCTCCCCAATCACTGCTGCCATATTTGGCTCAACAAATACACAATTTGGGTCACAGTGGTCCAGCAACGATGAATCACAGGTACTCAAATCAATGGTGGAATCCAAAATTCAGAAATGTTGCAACCGAAACAGTCAAGAGATGTGTTACATGTCAAAAAAATAATGATGTGCCAGCAGCAGCTACAGCAGCAACACATACTCCAGCTCCACCAGGACCATTTCGTCACCTTCAAGTTGATTACACATCATTGCCTCCTTGTAAGGGAAAAACTGATGTTTTGGTAATATTGGACAAGTTCTCTAGATGGCTAGAAGCGTATCCAACAGAGCGTGCTACAGCTGCACATACTGCTAAATGTCTAGCCACTGATTTCATTCCCAGATGGGGATTACCAGATTGCATTGACTCAGATCAAGGTACACACTTCACAGGACAGGTAGTCAAGGAAGTGTCTAAAATGTTGAAAATTAAGTGGAATCTTCACTGCCCCTATAGGCCACAAGCATCAGGACAAGTTGAACGAGCAAACAGAACTATAAAAACCAGGCAAAGCAAAATGCACCAGGAAAGAGTACCATGGGTTGAGGCACTGCCAGCGGTATTGTGTAGTATGAGAGCGTCACCTAACAGATCAGTAGGACTGAGCCCTCATGAGATTATAACAGGACGCCCAATGCAGATGCCAGGTGTGATTGATCTTAGAAATGCTGATGTACACATAGCCTCAGATGCCCTGATAACTTACTGTGAAAACCTCACAAAGGCAGTACAGAGTGCCAGAGAGAGAGTTGAGTCGTGTTGGCAGACTCCACCAGAAGGGAGACACACAATCATCCCAGGTCAGTGGGTCATGATAAAGTCATTCAGAAACAAGCCGTTAGAGCCTAAGTGGCAAGGACCACATCAAGTGATGTTGATTACAGCAGCTGCAGTGTTTTGTCAGGGAAGGAAAACATGGACTCATGTTACACATTGTAAAGTTGTTCCTCCACCTACAGGGATAGGATAGGACACATTGCCAATGAGGAGCCCAGGAAAGAACCAAATGCAACAGGCTTCGGGGGCCAATCCTGGGGTGAAGATTCCCTTTTAGGCATTCCCCCACCTACTAGTCCATCCTTACCTCACTGTTATTTAGGTGTCACAGTAATTAAGAAATAGGGAAAGAAAGGAACAACAATAGCAGACTCAAATCGACCAGAGGATACAACCCTAGTGTTTACAGTTTTTTTTCAACAAATGCTGCTCTGTCGTTGTTTGTTTTCTTTCTTACTCTGTGCAGATACCACTTGATGGCTGTCCCGAGGCCCATACACACCGACCTCCTCACCTGTGTATGACGACACCACTTTTAAAAGACAACCAGACCCACAACCGAGCCAACTGTCATGAAAAAAAAAAAAAAAAAAAATTAAACACACAACGCAGAGAATCATACACGGGAACTTCAGTCATCCATCAACATGATCAAGATTGCCGTACTAGTAAACATCATGGACATCGCACAAAGTATAGACTCCAGAAACAACATATTTTTAGAGCTGATGAATAGGTCAAGAAACTCCTTGTTTGCTGGAAAGAACGTTTGCATGCCACATCCACCTTCTGTAGGAGCAGGAATCACATGGGTAGCACACCCCATTTCTGACTGTGATACCTGCACTCTATTTGGTGTTGTCACTAATGGAATTTTTAACCAAAGCACATGTCATGATGTGACTGTTCCTCAAGCCTCACCATGTTGCATTCCAGGTTTAAGGTTCTGCAATTTGACCTCAACCACACCTGTTATGACAGACTTACTCTTAACATTTAGTTGGTGTGTTGAACAGCTATCCTTAGACTCTAAAGATTTGGGAAAAATTCCCAGTGCTGCATGTGGTTTCATAATTAAAATGGGAATGTCGCTGAAGACAGAAATTTCATCATCCACACGACAAAAGAATGAGGATGTGGAAGTATGTACTAGGCAAACTCGGTCATTCCCTAAGCTATTTAAAGCTGTGGTAGGGAACTTTTTTCGTAGCCGGAAATGGAAGCTTTAGCCTAAGTTCTGCCAGGAAGACTCAATCACTTCGTCACTAATTACCTTCATCATTATCCAATCATGTCTTTATACTCCTGTATAAAAGATCGTACTTACACATGTTTGAGTTCGCAGATGCAGACGCGACAACAACCTCCACCCTCCCCACCACCACCAGGATGGTCCTGTCCTTACCTTCCAGGGGGGGTCTGCTGCGCCCCTGCCTTCGTCTTCAGGCAGGAAATGCAGATTCGCTACCCTCGGATTACGAACCATGGACGGGGCCTTCCGCCAAAGAAATTTATAATTGTGCTCGCTGAGCTGTCAATAAATGTATGCTTCGTACATTCTTCTATCTCCCGAGTCTTTCTGGTAGAACTACTTCTCTCTGTTTATGTCTATGAAGAATCACAAAGGTACTGGGTTACTCCGCCGCGGTATCCCCGAAGCAATCTAAAATAGTCCGAATATAAACACTTATTATAGGTGCACCCTAGTGATTCAGGACCAGCCAAAAACACGGTTTGGAAAATGGATTCATTGTGTACTCGCTTTTTATATAAATTTTTCTACATTTTGAACACAAACAAAGTTATGGACCGCAGCTCCGATTTTAACCGGAGCGATGGGAGTTTCTGCAAATGGCAATAGGACCACTGGGAGGAGCCAGAGAAGCTTGATTTTTTTCACAGATTATCGGTCTCATATTATACTGTCAGGACATGATGACAGGTTTAATAAATATGTAAAAAATATTTTTTTTTACAAAAGTTCCCTACAGCACCTTTAATGTCAACCAATGGTGCAGGATTTATAAATCCCCACCCCACAAACGGGCATGTTTTGGCTATGCGGTAACTCAATCTATAGTGTGCTACCGGTTAAGTTGAATGGCAGGTGCACCTTAGTCTATGCCCTGCAGTCAGAGAAAATGTGAAATCCACTCCAGTCCTAATAACAGGCAACACCACCTTTCAAAATATTCCACATTTAAGTGATTCAGCTCCTACCACGAACACAGAAGAAGTAAACCATTTCTTCTTTCCCCTTGTAGAGTCATCAAGGATGTGGAACAATTAAGGCAAAATTATAAAAAGGAAAAATCGCTTGGAAAAAGGGGGGGAAATGGTAAACGCGAACGCCAAGTGGCAGGTGAGCAAACCAAACAAAGGAGTTGATCGGCGGGAGTGAGACGCACGCTGTATTGGGTCAGTGAGAGTGCGGAAATAAAGATTCACCAGGCTGCAAAGAGTGTAACGAACTGCTGAAGGAACTCACAAGATCGTCATTCCGTTGGGTTTTGCTAATCCGGAGAAAACGCTGCCTCCCAAGGATCTTTTCCCTGCCAGACATGGTCAGCGATATTGCACACACGCGCACACACACACTAACGCACTTCATCGCACGCACTTCCTCCACCCATTCGCGGGTCGCTTTGAGTGACCGATGTATTTATATTACTGACTTTCATTTAATTTCCCTTTCAGTATATCTATGACTTTGGTGGTTCAAGAGAAAAAATATATACTAATCCTGTGTTTTATTTTTTGTTTTTTTTTTCTCGCTGGACCGCTGATGAGTGTTTTTGTTTGGAGGAGAAAGCCTCCCCTGCTGAAAAAAACAATAGAAACCATTACAGAATTTGTAATGGTTTTAATGGTTCTTATTGGAATTCTAATGGTTTTAATGGACACTGTAATGGTCTCTGTGGGTCTCTATTGGTACTTTGCTTTTTTCTATTGGTGGCGTGTATTGTCTATTGGATACCATTAAGGACCAATAGAACACCTTTAGAAACTTCTAGTGGTATCTACTGGACACCAGTAGAAACCATTATGACTCTAATAAATTTAGTGGTTTCTTTGGAAAACTGTAATGGTCTTAGTGGGTAGGCTACTGCTGAAAAAAAAAATGAACACAAACAATAGAAACTATTACAAAATTTGTAATGGTTTTAATGGTTATAATGGGAATTATGTTGGTTGTAATGGTCACAGTAATGGTCCCTGTGGGTCTCTATTGGTAAATTGCTTTTTTCTATTGGTGGTATGTATTGTCTTGGATTGCCACCATAAGTCATTTGGAAAGGTTATTTTTAATTCATTTAATTTTTTTTTTTTTTTTTAAATCAACTCGACTCGTCATGGCCTTCAAAATTGACTTGAAAAGTTGGTCTTTGTTTTGTCTGTCGGATTTGGTCCAAATTTAGCCCAAAAATAGATGTGAAATAACAGTGAAATTCTGCGTGACTTCCACGTGCTGTAATGTGCGCGCGCACAGAACTGGAGCGGAGGACGTCACCATGGAAACGAGGCGGCAGCCCAACCGTCAAGCAGCTGATCGCTGACACTCAATGTGGTTTCACTTTTTTTTTTAGGTAAGTTTAGTCTATTAAATTACACAAATAGTACATTAAAGTGTTCCTGACACTTTATTTCATGTAAATTATACGCTTTCGTTTAATATTTACTTTATAGAAATGGTTTAGCGTCGTCAGAAAAAGTCCGTTAGCATCTCAAAGGTAAGGCTAAATACAAGAGGTAACGATAGACATGAGGTCTTGTTTATTAAGTTTGGGCTTTTAATGTCATCTTGTGTGTAGATGAGCTCGCTCTCTCTCTCTCTCTCTCTCTCTCTCTCTGTCTCTCTCTCTCTCCATATATATCAATGGATGAATGGAAGTAACTTAACCGAATTACTTTAACCCTAAAAGTGTCCACTGTTTAATCCTAAAATGTGCACTAACGTAACCGGATAACGTTACATCACTTACATAGAGCGTGAAAATGGACTGAAACCTTCAGGTTTTGATCTTTCATGGTAAACACATGAATACAAACTTGTTCTGTGATTTCAGAAGTGCCAGAAAAAAACCTCTATGACGCAGGAGAAGTTCCTGATTTTGACATTTCTGAAGGGGGCTGCTGACAGAGAGGATGAAAACATACACATTTTGATGTCCACGCTGTAGGAGCATTACTAAATAAGTAAAACTAAAATATATATATATATTTATTGTAAATGATTATATAAATTATATATTCTGTGAATTATTATTTTTCTTTTCTGCATTTCACCTCTGCTATAGTATATGCCTTATACCTGGCATTGTATAATAAATATTGTTGTCTCTGTGACAGTGCTTATGTTCCTAGGTTCTTCCATGCTGATGGCTGTGCTCTAGAGTCATATCTCCTGTCGAAGAACATTTTTAGACATTATGAACCATGAATAGTAAGCAATTCGTCAAACATACACCATTCAAAAATGTAAGGGTCAGATTTGTCATGTATTTCAAAGACATATTTTATGCTCACCACTGCTGCATTTATTTGATTAAAATACAGTTAAATTGTGAAATTAACATTTTTTTAATAACTATTTTCTATTTAAGTTTGTTTAAATAAGTGATCAAAGCTGAATTTTCAGCATCATTACTCCAGTCTCCAGTGTCACACAATCCTTCAGAAATCATGCTTTGTGAAAACAAGAATAAAATTGTACAAAATATTTACATATAAAGCAGTTATTTGAAATTGTACTAATATTTCACAACATTACCATTTTTATTTATGATCAAATAAATGCAGTTTTCTTAGTGTACATGAGACTTATTTCAGAAACATAAAAAGATCTCTATCTCCAAGCTACACACTCTCACACCAAAGTGACTGTTAAAAATCATTTAAACTTTGTGTCAGTACATCATAAATAGGAAAAGGCATCAGATCACCATCTGTGATTTGTTGTTTCGTGCCGCATCCAGTGTAGAGAGCATCACTGATTATAAAAGGCTCTGTTGTATTTTGTTGTGCTGTCCAGTGACGACACAGTGTTAGAACTCTTGTTAAATATCATTACATATGATGTATGTATGATGCCATTCAGCACTGATAGATCTTTTCTATTTCAGAGACTGAAAATCATTGATAAAGCACAAGGTTACTGTAACATATTTAAACAATATTAATAAGAATTGATAAAAATGCATCTGTGACTTAATATTGCTTCTTATTTTTCAGTGGAAAATTCTCATTAAACACATAGCTTTCTTCTCATCTTTGTGCATTTTCAAACGTTGTGCATATTTCTGAATCATTTTTTTTTTTTTACTTCATAATATTGGTTGTCTTCTCTTGTTTCAGAGTTTAGCTCCAACCCCAGTTAAGCAGACCTGAGCAGCTGATCAAGGATCAGCAGAAACTCTGCAGAACGGTGGTCCTCCAGCCCAGGACTGGACACCAGTGTTGTAAGTCATTCTCCCTCTTTATAGTGCATGTTCAGGACATATTGCAGGAGATCTCAACATTGTCTCTTAAGGTCCACTTACATGCAGAGTTTTGCTCCAACCTGCAGTGCACCTGAACGCATTAATCGAGGTCTAACTATTAGTGTTGTCACAGTACCAATTTCAGTACCAAAGCAAAACACAAAAACATGATAATTATTATTTTTTTTAATTATTATTATTAGCCGCACTTATGCTAACAATTAACTTCTCTAATAACAGTGTTCATTTCAATCCGACATTCAAATTACAGTTATATATATATATATATATATATATCCTGATAAATACAGGTGCTGGTCATATAATTAAAATATCATCAAAAAGTTGATTTCACTAATTCCATTCAAAAAGTGAAACTTGTATATTATATTCATTCATTACACACAGACTGATATATTACAAATCTTTATTTCTTTTAATTTTGATGTTTATAACTGACAACTAAGGAAGATCCCAAATTCAGTATCCCAGAAAATTTGAATATTGTGAAAAGGTTCAATATTGAAGACCTGTTGCCACACTCTAATCAGCTAATTAACTCAAAACATCTGCAAAGCCTTTAAATGGTCTCTCAGTCTCGTTCTGTAGGCTACACAATCATGGGGAAGACTGCTGACATGACAGTTGTCCAAAAGACGACCATTGACACTTTGCACAAGGAGGGCAAGACACAAAAGGTCATTGCAAAAGAGGCTGGCTGTTCACAGAGCTCTGTGTCCAAGCACATTAATAGAGAGGAGAAAGGAAGGAAAAGATGTAGTAGAAAATAAGTGTAGAAACAATAGGGATAACTGCACCCTGGAGAGGATTGTGAAACAAAACCCATTCAAAAATGTGGGGGAGATTCACAAAGAGTGGACTGCAGCTGGAGTCAGTGCTTCAAGAACCACTACACACAGACGTATGCAAGACATGGGTTTCAGCTTCGCATTCCTTGTGTCAAGCCACTCTTGAACAACAGACAGAACCAGAAGTGTCTCGCTTCAAAATGACTGGACTCCTGCTGAGTAGTGATAAATCAGACCCAAGAATGCAGAAGAGCTGAAGGCCACTATCAGAGACACCTGGGCTCTCATAACACCTGAGCAGTGCCACAGACTGATCGACTCCATGCCACGCCACATTGCTGCAGTAATTCAGGGGAAAGGAGTCTTAACTAAGTATTGAGTGCTGTACATACTCATACTTTTCATGTTCATACTTTTCAGCAGGCCAAGATTTCTAAAAATCCTTTCTTTGTATTGGTCTTAAGTTATACTCTAATTTTCTAAGATAATGAATTTGGGATTTTCCTTAGTTGTCAGATATAAATAAATATATCAGTCTGTGTGTAATGAATGAATATAATATACAAGTTTCACTTTTTGAATTGAAATTATGATATTCTAATTATATGACAAGCACCTGTATACACAGAATTACTAATTGAACTGCTTTTATAGTTTTAATAATTAATTTATTTGTAATGAATAAAGGGACATTTACATTTGATTATTAGTTTTTCTTACTTGAATGCTTTTGTTCGGATGTAAAATAAAAAAGTGAATTATTATTAAGAAAAGAACTGCAGGAAAAGATGCAATGTTGCTCAGTGATTTTGGTTTGGAACCTTTAGAAAATAGAAAAGAGTTGACTTTGCCAACTCTTTCAACTTCAAACAGGTGTAGCTCAGTCTTTTTTTTATATATATATACAGTTATACATCATTTTGAAGGACTTTTTAATGAGGAAAAAAAACCTCAACTGATTTTTGCTCATTGTGACTAACTTTGCCAGCACAGGTCACATATGCTACTTAATTTCCACTTGAGAGTGGTCAGATTTAAAGTCTGAGATTAGTCCATCAGTTCTTGAATTTAAATTTTTGTTTATGTGTGTGCGTGTGTGTGTGTGTGTGTGTGTGTGCGTGTGTATGTGTGTGTGTGTTCAAAACAAGAGTGTCTGTCTCAGAAGCTGAAGAAAAAAGGCCACACCTTATAGGAAATAAACGCCTCCTAAGTGTATGGAAATACCTGGCTGAGGAGATCAGTGACATAAACCAGATAAAACTGTCAGTGGTAAGTAAGTGTGCTACAACCTCTTATCTAATATGACTCGAAGTGAATAGAGACTATGTACCATAAAAAGTAGATAATGTAATTATTCAAGCCTATTTGTGAAACTGGACCACAAAACCAGTTACAAGGGTAATTGTTTTTATTTAATTTTTTAGATTTTTATTTCAATAATAATACTAAATAAGTTTTCCATTGATGTATGGTTTGTTAGGAGGACAATATTTGTCTGAGATACAACTATTTGAAAATCTGGAATCTGATGGTGCTAAAAAATCTAAATATTGTGAAAAATATTTCAAATCCAGAGCAAAGCATTTTATTAATAAAAAATTAAGTTGATACATTTATGGTAGGGAATTTACAAATATATTCATGGAACATTTTCTTTTTTTTAAATCCTAATGATTTTAGGCATGAAAGAAAAATCAATAACTTTTTTGAGACTGCCATATAAATATATGTATGGATAATCTCACATACTGGTAATGTGGTACATTGTCCTAATGAATTGTCCTTTTTTCTTTCTTTTTTTTTTTTGCAGGTCTGAGACAGCTACAAGCCACAAAAACAGTTCATAGTTCCTGCATTTCTATAATGCATTAATGAATAACAATAATTAAAATAAAATGTAATGTCAAGGTTTTGTGTTAATTCCAGCTATGTTGAGTATTCTGTGAATAATTTTGATTTTAGGTGCATATTCTTAATTCTTTGCAAAACAACCTGAACTGTTTGCTATTGAAAGGTTGGTATGAAGTTTAAATAAATAAAAACATTATATTCTTGACAAAACCTGTGTACAGTTTGTATTAATAATTTAAATTATTTACTTATATTAATGAATGGCCTAATTACCAGCTATCAGTTAAACATTCAAATCAGAACCAATATAAAACTGCAACGAAAACTATTAAATATATGCAAATAAAGACCAGTACAAACTTGCAATGGAACCATCAGAACCATTACAAAACCAACGGAAACCATTAAATTTGTTTTAATAAAGACCAATACAAACTTGTAATGGAACCATCAGAACCATTACAAAACCAACAGAAACCATTAAATTTGTTTTAATAAAGACCAATACAAACTTGTAATGGAACCATCAGAACAATTACAAAACCAACAGAAACCATTAAATTTGTTTTAATAAAGACCAATACAAACTTTTAATGGAACCATCAGAACCATTACAAAACCAACAGAAACCATTACATTTGTTTTAATAAAGACCAATACAAACTTGTAACGGAACCATCAGAACCAATACAAAACTGTGATGGAAACCATTATGTGCAAATCGTGACCAATACAAACTTGTAATGGAAACCAATACAAACCAATAAATCCTAATGGAATATGCCCAAAACACACTACGTAATGGAAACCATTTGGTAATGGTTTTAATGGTTAATTGCTGATGGTTTGTAATGGTTTTGTAATGGAAACCATTAGAATTTCTGTAATGGTTTCTATTGTTTTTTTCAGCAGGGACCACACGTGATAAAAATCCTTACCTTAGTACAAAGAGCAATATAACTTTGCTTATAAGTGCTATTATTGAAACTGAAACAGTCCATTTGCCATGTTATGTTATTTTCTCACAGGTAACGTTATTGATAAAAAATGCTACAGTGACAGAATGTACAGGCATGTGGTGTAATTCATATCTATTAAAATACTGTAACTATTACGTTACTTGTACAATAACAAAATAAATAATTGATTTGCTTACCTGTCTATCAATACACTGGCGAGAGCAGAGTCTCTGTCAAGTCCAAGATTTTCGCGCAGCTCTCTCCATCTCGTAAACGCCTGGCCGATATTTATCCTGGTTTTATTCCTCCGTTTGTCACACAGTCTGCGTGTATCCGAATATGGACGCTTAAGTTTTACTGGCACTTCAATACTCGCCAAAGAGTAATCGTGATCCATAATGCTGTGTTCACACCAAACGCGAGTAGAGCGTCAAATTCGCGTCTACCGCGCCTAGTTTGCCGCTTGACCATTTTGAGATAATTGTGAAATTAACTTCACAACAGACAAGAATTCGCGTCATGGGGGGGGGGGGCTTCTGCCAGCTGAGTTCACGCAGCATTTTCAACCGCCATTTTTATTCGGATAATTTTCAAAATATAACCGTCATGAAATGTCCCTGCTAACACACGATGTAACAGTTACATAACGTACTGGTAATTTTTGGTAATTCCATGACAACTAGACGTAGCATGCCCGTAATTTTATAACCATCACATTACCAACTCACAACGTCGTCAGTACGTCCTTCCAACGTGACCAGATAACCAAGAACGTCCCCGATATGTCCTCTATTGGTAATATATTGGTAACTTCATGACTTACTGGCAACGTAACTACAACGTCGTATGCACGTAATATCATTACCATATTTTTTGTATGTTCTTTATATGCTCTCTGAGTATAGAGCTATTTAAAAATTGTAATTAATCTTCAGACACAAGATTAAACGTTCCTTAAAGATAAAATATGTAAAGTCAGAATATGAACTCACAGTAGAGTCTAGTGACGTGACAAACTGTACAGGCTCGCGCTTCCACAATAGTGATGGCCGATTCGTGAACGAATCGTTCAATTTAACCGGTTCTTCTTAGTGAACCGGTTGAACCAGTTCACCAAATCGAACTGAATCGTTTGAAACGGTTCACGTCTCCAATAAGCATAAATCCACAAATTACTTAAGCTGTTAACTTTTTAACGTGACTGACACTCCCTCTGAGTCAGAATAAACCAATATCCCGGGGTAATCCATTTACTCAAACAGTACACTGAATGAAATGCTGTGAAGACCGAACTGAAGATGAACACCGAGCCGAGCCAGATAATGAACAAACACGCCCACTGCTGGAGTAGTTCTCGTTCTCGAGTCAAGAACCGGTTGCTTCGGTTTTCGGATCACCAGTACACTCAACCGAGAATCGTTTCTGTCGGACGCGTCCGATTTGAGAACCGATGAGCTGATTCTCGTTCTCGAGTCAAGAACCGGTTGCTTCGGTTTTCGGATCACCAGTACACTCAACCGAGAATCGTTTCTGTCGGACACGTCCGAATTGAGAACCGATGAACTGATGATATTGCGCATGCGTGTAATTTTGTAAGTATTTTGTTAAACATCGGAAAGTGTGATAAAATAACTATATTTTATTTTGATTTTTTTTATTATTATTTTTTTTAGATTAATGTTTCCAATCTGTATATTGTATATAATGTATAGGCCAAATTGGTTTCTCAGGGAAGTTGGACAATAATTAAGACTCTAAAGACTCTTATGTTTAATAGGAATAAGGGATGATTTATGAGATATCTGTACTGTATTTATAGTTAATGATGACATTCACAAATTGAGTTTGTAGTAAACAGAACATGAACACGAGTAGAGCAGCTGATGACACTGAACTGCAGCACGTGCCGGTTAGAGCGATTCTCGTTCTCGAGTCAAGAACCGGTTGCATCGGTTTTCGGATCATCAGTACACTCAACCGAGAATCGTTTCTGTCGGACGCGTCCGAATTGAGAACCGATGAACTGATGATACTGCGCATGCGCGATTCAGCGTGAAGCCAACTGACTCACAGCATGTCTGAACCGATGTGATTCTTTTGGTGATTGATTCTGATTCTGTACTAGTAATATTATGAGCGCGGGTATTTCGAGGGCTTGGATGAAGGGCAATCTGGCGAAACGTAAGTTCATTTAATAACAAATACATCGCAATGGATTATGTTTAGTAAGTGGATCATGGTTTCTGCGCTGATGACACCTAATTTATTTACTTTATATCTTGAAGATTTAAATCCTCATATGCACATTATTGCTATTACTGTATTTAGGTGTTGTTGCAAAACTCAAATCTAAACTTTTCATGATTATGAGGTTTTAACTGACTAAAGTTATGATTACTGACTTTATATATTTGAATGTTTGATAGACGTGACGCCATTACGTCATCGCCAGTGACGTCATTACGTCGAGCGTGAAAGAACCGATGAACCGGTTTTTTCAACCGGTTTATTGAATCGAACCGTCCGAAAGAACCGGTTCGCGGAAAAGAATCGAACTTCCCATCACTATTCCACAACTGACGCACGGCGCGCACAGTATTGACAAGAAAAGAGTTGTGAAACTTTCTATCTCGTAAGGAGTTATAACGTGAAATAATGACACAGACTGGCTACACCATCTCATCTGCAACAGAGACTGTTGTATCAGAAAGACAGCTCGTTTGTTTGAGGCACTTTTCACTTTAACTGTGTCTGACAGGAGAATTAGCTTTCTGAGGTGAGTTTTACAATTTATAATAAATAAGTAGGTGTATAAAATGTATAAAACAAAGTAAAAACAAAAGTCTAACGTCGCTAAAACCTTTTTTATTATTATTTTATTGTTTTTATTAGCCTTCTAGCCGTTGAGTTACCATGGCAACCGCGTACACATCAGCTGCTGAAGAGGAGAGGACTCGACATTTTCTGTTTCTCGTCAGTTATACCAACGAAAAGGCCAACAACTGCGACAGGTTTGTTAAGTAACACGTTAATATAATCCACAGTCTACTTTAAGTACTTTTTGTTAATATTTATATCTATGTGATAATGTTATTTTTCCTGAAATGTCTGCTATCAAGTATTACCCCAGATAGCAATGAGTCGGCGGACCGCCGGCGGCGCTCCGGCGGCAGTAGAAGCGTCAGAATAGCGTAATCGCAAACACGTTTGACGGTGCACCGCCGGCGGCAGCCGCTTTTTAGAAGCGGCAGCCGCCTTCCTACCGCCTTCGTTCCGCGGCCGGCCCGCGGGCCAACCGCCGTCCCGCCGCCGTTATATCAAAGGCGACCCTTCCGCGGCCCGTCGGAGGCAAACGCTATTTTCGAGCGATCGGTCGCCGCTTGCTTATTTATTTATTTATATATATATTATATATTATATATATAATGCAGTTTATCAAGAATAATGATTTATCAAACCAGACAAATTTCCATTTGACGTTTTAATTCCACATTTCAAAGTACAGTAACTGTCATTGAAACATGATGTCAGATCCCTGAAATATAAATAACAGAAAAAAAGAGAAAAAATAAAATAAATACACACACACACACACATGCAGGTTTCCAATTAAATTGTTAAAAAAAAAAAACAGCCTTAGCTTACAAGCAAATTATAACACTTACAATAATTGTTAATAATATAAAGAGGTCAGCTCTGGCATGAAAAGAATTACCAGTAAACATAAGTAATTTGTATATCTGGTACCAAAGAATGTGCAGGACACCAAAAAAAATTCAGGTATAACATCACATTTACAAGCCATTTCTAACAATAAGATAAGTGGTAATAATTTAGAATAAAGCTCTGGAGTAGAATAGACCATTATAATGGCATTGCTGACCTGGGGTACAAGATGTCTCTTGTATCTGTGATAAACATCTTCAAATATATATAAAAAATACTGAGGTAAAAAAAGTAGTAGAACAGATATAACTGCAATGCTGACCTGTGGCACAAGGATTTACAAGCTATATTTAACAATATAATAAGTTAAGCACTATGATAATATCCACAGTGAACAGTGTGGATTGGGGAGTGCAGTCTGACACTTCTGGCTTCTTTAGGGGTCTTGATGTTACTGACTGCAGGATAAAGAAAGGGTTCCAGTTGTCAGTGATGCTGGGATGTCAGTAGTCAGCCTAGGTTTAAGGGGTCGGCTGTGGGTCCCTCTCAGCTGTGCGGCGCCTTTTTCCGCCTTCACGGTCAGATGCTCCTTTCAGGTAACGCGTAACGTTAACCTGGATGGCTTCATCAGTGGCATCCTGTGTTGCCGGGTTCTTCCGGATGGCTCCTGTAGAAAATACAGATCTGTCATTCCATTTGAATGGCATAATGCCATACACATCTACTAAACATATTTTTTTTTTTTTTTTTTTTTTACATCCAACTTACTTTGAACAATGGTCTTCAGGAACATGTCTCTAAAACATGCTTTATCCCCAACTCCAGTCCAGGTTGTATTGATGGAAAGGTGATTAGAGAAGATACTTTGAAGCATCCGCCAGACGGTTGTCTTTAGGTCCCTCCCACATTTGATTGCCAAAAACCGAAGCTGAAAATCCAAAAAAAGTGTTACAAATTACATTTCTCTGAAGCTTATCATACATAAATATAAAATGTGACAGGCTATGGATTCAGACTGTAGAATATGCAGTGTACAATCTTAATTCTACTTTTTACATTACCCTATGGAGTTATAAACGAAATCAGCACACTTACAAATCGTTCCTGGAGCTCTTTATCCTGCCTCAAACTGTTGTCAAGCAACGCCAAATCTTCCTGGGTGTCTAGGGGGAGTAACAGATCCCCTGGCAGGGATAACTCTCCAACAGACACATTGGCACTGAAATGTTGCAGCATAGTGTCCATTTTGTTGTCCATGCTACGCACAACATCGCCAAACTCTCCAAGACGTCACAGCATTAAGGTCTGATCTGCACCTACAGGGGTTAAATAAAATAATAGTCAGTCCTGGTCCCTCAACTACTAAACTATGACATTTATATCTAGGTCTACTACATGTATAGGTGGCCCCAGTGGGAATTAAACCAACAACCACAGGTGTTGTTTGCAAGTTGTACCTGATTGCCCAGTGCGAGCAAACGTCTTCAACATTGTCCCAACTTGCTTCACCTGCTCTTGAAGTGAGCCGCTGTCATCCGAAGCTACAAAATGAAAGGCATATGGTAATTTTGTACATACATCACATACTCTTTCCTAAGTTTGACTTTTTTGTGCATGTTCTTACCTGCTCGTGCAGTGCTTTCCCTCAGAGCTTGGTTCTCCTCCCTCAGAGCTTGGTTCTCCTCCCTAAGGGCTTGGTTCTCCTCCATCACGGCTTGTTTTTCATTCTGGAGTCTCTGGAAATCTACATTAAAAAACAAAACAACAACAAAAAAAAAACACCTAAAGGCACTATTTTCAATACTTTTAAAACACTGGACACTAAGACATGGGCCTAAAATATACCTTCATAGCTGAAAACTTCATGCTGTACACGAGATGCCAGGGGAGTCCAAGGGCCAATTACAGAGCGATGACTTTCTCCTATTGATAATCATTGACGTAAAAATATGTTTGAAGTTATTGCATACATTTAATGAATTGGACTTAAAATGGAACACTTAGTTTAGCGCAACATATTACATACCTCCAGCGTTTTCACCCATATGCTGCCAGGGTAAATTTGCTGCTGGGGGTGTAAAGCTTAGTACTTGACGAGCTGGAAGAGCAAACATAACAGCTTTAACTTCAGTGCAGAGTATTGCATATTCAGTAATGAAACTATAATTGAACTGTGCAATGCTAATGGAATGTACAACACACCTCGACACCTTTCATCCAGAAACTGCTGCGGCGAGTAACCAGTCAAGTGTCCTAATGAAAAAAAAAAACATTTCACTAGGTTCATACACCTCATCAACAGTTATTTCCTGTGCTTCAGGGGTTACAGTTTGTCCATGGCTTGTTGAAGCCATTCCATGTTGATGTTCATTAACAGGAGGATTTACTTGGTCAAAGTCAGGAATAACAGCAAGTAGAGCATCGTTTGCAGCTGCAATTTCCTGTTTATCCCTCTCAACTCCTTTCAATATTCGTCTCCTTTTGGCCCAGTAACTAGACATTGTAACTAACAATGCATTTACCTTTAAAGCCAAAACGATTGTCCAACAGTAGGTCTCTTGTGTGAAGTTAACCAGTTATGCTCCGGTCAAGGTATCTGCAAGAAAATGTGAACAAAACCACATTGTTAACGTTAGGAATATACAGTAGCTATGCTGTAGAAAAAAAAAAAAAAAAAAAGATCAGCCAAACGTGGAACAGTGAAATTGTTAAAAAATAAAATGTACTCATTCAGTGTAGTGATTCAAGTGAACAGCACTGTCCTCAAACATAAAAAGTACAGCACTTCAGATAAATAACTCATCATAATCCCCTTAAATCCTAGAAGTACAGTAGCAACAGCACGTGCTAGCTAACACTTGCTAGTCACTGTAGCTACATTGTGAACTGAACTAGCAGCATACTTTGATCTGACAAACAAAATAATTTAAACAACCATCATTCTGCTTTGTTAGAAAACACCAAATAATTTAAGTTATACTGAAGTCTTTCTAGATGTAAAGCTTTGGATACCTACTGTAGCTAGTTACATTTCTACATGTAATGTAACTAGCAACATTGCTTAACCTCAGTGTGTAAGTTACTGTAACAAAGGCACAACAGCATGTGTTAGCTAACATTTGCTAGCCACTCTAGCTACTGGACTAGCAGCTACTTGTTCAGACAAACAAAATCATTTAAACAACCTATATACAACGTTAGTTTTGTAAGAAAACACTAGATGTAAAGCTTTTGCTACGTACTGAAGCTATACACATTTCAACATGCTTGAACAGTGTAAAAAAGGCGAAACAGCATGTGTTAGCTAACACTCTGAACTAGACTAGCAGCGTGCGTGTCGGAACAAACAAATGAAAACAACCTAACGTTACTGGTATCATCATTCGGTTTAGTTAGAAAACAACACAAGTTATACTGATTAGTCTTGTCGTAGATTTTGCTACCTACTGCTGGAACCACATTACCACATGGGCGGCGGCATAATTGTCCATACAAGTAACTGTAGTTAATTCGACTGACCAAAACTAACTTAAAACACATACGTACTCACACTCGTATAAACATACGTATCTTAGAAGAAAAGAAAAACTCAACGCCTGGAAGAAACAAAGTAGCTATTACAGAAAGTTAATTGTAACATGGCGGCAACTTTGTAAACAAGGCTAACTTACTTTAGCCTTACTTTAGCTTGACTAGTAAGGCATGAACAAAGATGACTACAGATTTTACAAAGATAAACTAAAAACAATGTAAACATAATATTGCGTTAAGGAAACATGTACTTACTTAAACGATGGTAGTCCACAGAAACTCGCGATTGAACGGCGAACTGACGCGAATGTGTGCTCTAGTTATGTTGTTTGGGGAGGGGCCAGGAGCTCAGTGGCTCCAGTGCGTCATCGAGCCACCGTTTTAGCTCCGCCCAAAAAAAAATCCTGAACACAGCAATGGTGAAAACCTATACTTTCTAACATTTATAATGTGTTTACATTTTTTTAAGTGTTTTACTGTCTTAAACATTTGTACAGGTCGCAATTGCAAATTAATCCCTTATACATGTAAAAAGTAAAAAAAAAAAAAAAAAAAAATCGAGGTTGGAAAAAAATGAAAGACATAAAATGACATTTCCTGGAATGGCAGAAAGACGAAATATTTCTAAATATTTCATAAATCTGCCAGTGCAGCTGTGAAACCAGAGGAGCTTTTAGATTTTAGTTTATCCTTCTGATCAGGTCAAAACAGAGATTTTCCTGTTTATGATAGGCTATTACCATGGTTGCAAATTAATAAAAAATTATAAAGTATAGACCTACCCAAGATTTTGGCCATGTTGCAGATGTCTTTCACTGTTCACTGATGTAGCCAGGCATTAGTGAAAAGTCTAACTTCATCAATTTATTCAGCTAAATTGTTCATACCATGAATTAAATATCTATTTTAAAACCTAATCAGAATCAGAAAGATATTTATTGCCAAGTAAGTTTTACAAAAGGAATTATTTTTGGTTTATGCATGTCTCAATTGTGCATAAATCAAAGAAATGTAAACAATTTTCACCTAAGTGCATAAAATAATTTTACATATAGCCTATTAGGCTACTCTATCGCTTCAGAGTTTCAAAGTAATTTAAATGTAATTTCCTAAACCGTACCTTATCATGGAATCAAGAGTCAAGAATAAACCCTAATGGCTTAAAAAAATAATAATAATAATAATAATAATAATAATAATATGGGATTTAATTCACATATAGGCTATTATGATTTTATAATCGCTTCAGATGTGAAAAGTAGTTAAAATGCTGTCAGTTCCACTTCCATTCTAACTCCCAACATGCTAAACATAGCCTTGGCTGCTGGTCGATTTTAGTAGAAATCCTTGTATTTCAAAGCGGCTTGCCGCCAGCCGGCCGCTGTCCATTAGACGGAGGCAACCGCCAAAGAAAATGAAGCAGTCGGCCCGCCGGCTTTTCGCCGGCGGCATCTCGCAAGAAATGGGAGTGACGTATTCGGCGGCAAACGTTTCATCCCCGCCAGCGGGACGCACCTATAGCCGACAGCTTTGGGCCGGCGGCAAAAAGAAGCCGTGCGGATATTTTTTGCTAGCTGGGACGCTAGCATAGAAACATAATTAACGTTATAGCATATTAGATTAGAGCTCTTATTAATGAAAGTTTGGGCTTTTAATTGCATCTTATGCGTAAAGGATCGGTTTTGATTGCTTTTTGATGGTAATTTGTCAATAGATAAATGAAGTAAAGTTAAGCTAATTAATTTAACCTAAAAGTCTGCACAGTAGAGTCTATCAGTGACGTCACTTGCGGCCTAAAATGGGCTGAAACTATTTCAAACCACTATTTCAAGCTTGTTCTGATTTTTCATTGTAAACAAATATTAATAAAAAAAAATTGTACAGTGATTTCAGGAGTGTCTTAAAAACCCTCTAAAACAGAGGAGAAGTTCCAAGAAAATGTCTAACGGGAGCTGCTGACAGAGATAGAAAACACAGGTGATCCGAGAAAGCTTATTAAATAACTTCATATTTATTTTTTACAATATATCATCATACATCTGTAAAATCTAAACATGTGAATTCTGGTATCTTAAGATATTTTTGTATGTTTTCCATATTACTATTTTTCTCTTCTGCATTTCCCCTATTCTCTATTTGGTTATTTCTAATAAGGAGCTGGAGGCTGTGGAGAAGCAGGCCCAGCTGAGCGAGTGGAGAGCTGTGCTGGAAATATTCAGGGGTTGATGCTCATAAGTCCAGGGTAAGTACACAGCTAACCCTCCTACCACCTCTACTCTGTGTGGTTCTCTGCAAAGGCCCAGTGTACCCAGGACACGATCTTCCCAGATGTCCTTCACCCTATTTCACAGTGTAAGACATGAACCAGGCCCTGGGCGACGACCTCTCTCCATTCGCCGCCTCTGGTCTTCAGGATCTCTACCAGAATCCGATTCGCTCCACTTCGCGAGACAGAATACAACGCTGTGATCATCGGAGACTCCATCGTCCAGCACGTTGGTGCTATGTTACCTGAAGGTAAAGTCCACACTCATTGTTTCCCTGGTGCTCATGTTCTTGATATTTCTGCACAGATTCCCATTATCCTGAAGGGTGAGGGGAGCATCGGAGTGGACGTGCTTCACGCTGGGCTTAACGACAACACGCTGCGGCAGACAGAGATACTGAAGAGGGACTTCAGGAGCCTGATCAAGACCGTGCGCAGCATATCGCTTGCATGATGATCATCGTGTCAGGACCACTTCCCACATATAGATGAGAACATGAAAGGTTTAGCAGACTTTTTACTTTAAACGAATGGTTATTGTCATGGTGTTAAGAACAGAAACTGCTTTTTGTTAATAATTGGAATCTTTTCTGGGAGCATCCTAGGCTTTTTAGATCTCCTGTTGGACAACATCTCCAGGACACTTCGGTCCATATGACTAGTAAGCCAATTCTCAAATAACTGCTATGATGACTTTTGTTCTACACGCTCAAATAGAAGTACTTGTGCTGTCCAATCAATAAAGATTGTGTTTGTTCCAGTGTTAATTTTGACAGGCATTTTTGATTTAGCATTAGTCTAAACTCCACCAAAATATTGTTATAAGCATGAGCCCCGTCAGACTGGTCGTGGCGGAGGTGTTGCAACAATATATAGTGATATTCTCAATGTTACCCAGAAAACAGGATACAGGTTTAACTCATTCAAAATACTTCAGCTTAATGTTACACTGTCAGACATGCAAAATAAATCTAATGTATCTCTTGCTCTGGCTTCTAGGGGTGTGACGAGTCGCTTATCCCACAAGACGAGACGAGACACGAGACTGGGTTCATGAGAGCGAGACGAGATTTTTTTTTTTTTTTTTAAGAAATCCTCAAAGATAAAAATAAATATTTAAATTTTCTCTACTCTTTTTTCATAGTACATACATTTTCACATTGATTTATTAAAAGTAAAAAAAAAATAAAAAAATAAAAAACATATTTAGGGCCCTATGAAATGTTTAATTTTTTCCCCAGTAATATCGAAGTACCCCGAAGTCTGAAGAGAACACAATATGCTAGTAGACAGCAATCCTCGTGAGAGAGAGGTCTGGTGTGGAGGGTGGATCTGGAACTGACTTCTCTTGATTATCTGTTTTTATTAATAATCTGGGTGTATTACTGTTCATATTTGCTTGTTAATAAATTAACTGAATTAATTTCGAGTATGTATTCATCATTCACAGCTGCTGAAACAGCCTTTAAATTAGTTTGGGCATATGAGGACATAAATTAGGTTCAAGTACTGCATGTCCGCCCATAGAATAATTATAAAAAAATGACCAACTGATTACCAGCACACGACCACCGATCCGCGACGTTGCCACGACGTCGCAGTTACTTACTGGCAACGTCACAAAGTTACGTTGTGGCGACGTATACGCACCTTTCACTTTTCCGGTTGCCACGCCACGACGAAACTTTGGTCACCAGGGGTCTCATGTATCAACCTTGCGTACGCCAGCTTTCACGCTCACGTTCGGATGTACTAACAGTGAAATTAACGCAAGAATGTGCGTTCCTCCAAGCCAATTTCATGTCTGGCGTACGTTCATTTCTCATTGTTTTTGTCCGTTGGCGACTCTTACAGGCAATGAAGTGAAGTTGCAAACATTACACAACAAATTGTTTTACAAGTCTCGCACCACAACCTGTGGGAAGCATTGCAATTAATTTGCAATTTATAAAATAATTGACATATATTGTCACACGAGCTTTATTATAATTATATAAATTATGCAATTAAATAAGAACATATAAAAGCATAACGGTTGAAACAACCCTTAGTCTATGGCAATGGCAGCGTTGGCAGCGTTGGCCTTATTAGAGGACATTGCTAATGGCAGAATCAGAAGAGAACGAGTTTTTAGGGACCACAATGACTTTCTGGCCCAGGATGATGACTGGCTTATCAGCCGTTTCAGATTTCCAAGGGCTATCCTCTTGGAGCTCTGTGCTGAGTTGGGTCCGAATCTAGAGAGAGAGAGACAATGAGGAGCCACGCAATACCCGTTCCCTTGCAGGTGCTGACAACACTTGGTTTCCTGGCAACTGGTTCTTTCCAAAGGGAACTGGCAGACCGCTCAGGAATAAGCCAGTCGTCTTTGAGCCGGGCAATGCCAGCGGTATGGGACGGGATCATCCGCATGTCTACCAGGTATATCAGGTTCCCATATGATGCAGTTGACCAGCCAAACATTAAAATGCAATTTGCAGCGATAGCCGGTTTTCCTAATGTTATCGGAGCGATCGACTGCACACACATTGCTATAAAGGCGCCATCTGAAGAAGAATTTGCATATGTGAATCGGAAACATTTCCATTCAATAAATGTGCAGATAATATGTGATGCACAAATGCGCCTAACAAATATTGTGGCAAGGTGGCCTGGGTCAACCCATGATTCATACATCCTTACAAACAGCATGGTTGGGATGAGGCTCCAAGCTGGCAGGGTGCGTGATGGGTGGCTTCTTGGTAAGTGCCTTTAAAGTTATGATACAATCTAATTGTAGTTTTTTTTTTGGCATATAATTATTAATTAACCCTTCAGGAGACCGCGGTTATCCACTAAAGACATGGCTTTTAACCCCCTCACCAACCCACAAACTGACCGAGAGCGCAGATACAATGATGCCCATTCTCGCACTCGTTCAGTTGTAGAGCGGGCGATTGGGCAGCTGAAATGTCGGTGGCGCTGCCTTGACAGGACTGGGGGGATGTTGTTATACCGCCCTGACAAGGTGTGCTGCATTGTGCTGGCCTGTGGTGTGCTGCACAATGTCGCGCACAGGCATGGTATACCATGAGGTGGCAGCACCGCCAGATGACCCCGACTCAGGACCAATTTATGTGCAGCCCAACCAACAAGCCGTTCATGCCCGCCAACATGTGATTGCGACAATATAAATGGTAATCAGAGACAAAAGTTCACTTTTTGACCAATTCCTTTAATGAGTGGCTTATGTCTGTGAGTGCGTCAGTGATATTTTTCAGGTGACTGTTAATTTTCCCGATGGCCATAATGATTTGATGTTGTGACTCCAAAACAGCATGTGTCAAGACGCGACCAGACGGACGGGCGTCAGCACTGGGGAGAGCACTGGAAACGCTGGGCACAGTGGGCGCTGGCTGCTCAGGAGGGGCGGACTCCGAGTGCCCCTCCTGGGAAGTGGATGTTTCGGCTGTTGCGCCATATGGGTCTAAATAAAAAGGCAAATGTTAACTGTAATTTAAGTACGTTCCATTTTTAAGGGGCACACACATTTGCAATAAATGAAATTGATCCGTAAAATCTCTGGTGTATACTTTTGGTTCGCTACACTGAATGCATTTGACAATGAAATCTAGGTACGCTATATGTACCAAAGTAAAAACAAATGAGAAAGTGGTTACCTTCGTTGCAATCCTGTAAATCGGAGTCTCCCACAGCAGCAGATACTACTCCAGAGAGTAAAGTGTCACCCATAATTGAGGCAACTCTCTGCTCAAAGGGTGTAAGTTCATTGACCCCTTTACCACTGCCTGTTCTGCCCACACTTTGTCGGTGCACAGCAGTTCTCCGTTTAACGTCCACCTTTATATCAGACCGTTTCTTTTTAAGCTCATTTACAGTGCGACTTTCAGATCCCACCGCATTGACGGCTTCAGCCAAACTCTCCCACTCATATTTTTTCCTTTTATTATTAATTCCAGAGGACAACGTTCCAAATGAAATATGTTTTCTAGTCTCTACCTCCGATAGTAGCACCTCAAATTCACTTTCCGTAAAGTTTCGTTTCTTGCCGCTTGCCTTAGCCATTTTCTTACTGCTATCTTTTGCCAAAGTGGACTCATTACCATATTTAAATTGATTTAATTAGGGGAGGAGACTGGGTGGGGCGTTGTGCTCGTGCATGTGCGCTCAATTTTACGTTAATTGGGATGTACAAAGAGAATATGCGTGGAATCCTTCGTACGCAGAGATTCATACATCTGTTTTTTTTTGTGCGTACGAACATTTACAGCTTTGTCCGTACGCAATGTTTTAGTATGAATTCAATGCAAGTCTTTGTACATGAGGCCCCAGATTACGTTGCAGTTACGTAACAGTTACCTAATGTTGTTAGCAGGGGTAGTTTTAAAAGTATTTCAGGCGAGAATGTAGTTGTTTTAAACTCAAATATGCGGCTTGTTTATAATGACAGCCTCTATTTAAAAAATGTGTTTCGCCGATCTCGGAGATGAGCTCCATGCGACCAGCGGGATCTCCGTCATTATGTATCCACCGAGAGCAGCCTTAGCTCGGCTAGACCTTCTGACATTTGCCGCAGGCTCTGATGTCTCTTTAGTGGTTCAAGATAAAATAGAATTCGTTTGGGATAAAATGAAACATTTCTTATATTTGGCCTTTTTTTATTTTATTCCTATTTTTTATTCCTGTCTCTATAGAAATATGAACTTTTGTCATATAGCTCTGGTTGACTGCTCACTGACAACATCAGTCGTTCCTCCTTGTTGAATGAGTGGAGAAAGGTATTCCTGCACAACCGGAGGCTGCAGGAACGTCCGAAATCGAATACTGGGTACTACATTTGAATTTGAAGGTACTACTCGACAGTTAGAAAAGTACGTTCTATATAGTATGAATGTGGGTAGTATGAATGGAATTCGGACGTACTACATCCGCCATGTTGACATTGTCACGTGACATACGTCGTCACAACAGCGCGTAAATTTAAAGAGCCCAATCTACTGAGCGAACATCGGTGATGTTTTTCATTTTTCTTACCGCTTTCGTCTGCGTTTTTACGTCATTTGAATTAACAATTCAAAGCAGGCATCAGTCAGCTGTTCGCAGATCATGCCTTCGTTGACAGCTCGTAAATCCTTTACTAAATATAAAGCTTTTAATTTTCTACCTCAGAATAACAGCAGCTACAGCTTTGAACAGAATGACAGCCTGATTTTATGTAAGGATATAAAGTAATTTATTGTAATAAATAAATACAAATAAAATTACACAAAACGAACATAAATTAATTAATAAACTAGAATGAATGCTTAGACAAATACACACACACACATATATACACATAAATACATTATAGAAATATACACAGAAACACACATACACACATCACAATATATACATAAATACATACATAATATATACATTATAGACAATATACACACATATATAAATATATAGTTAGATATGGAAGCTTTAGCATAAGTTCTGCCAGGAAGACTCAATTGTTAGCGTCACCTATTACCTTTTCAATTGTCCAATCACGTTCTAATAATAGAAGTATAAAAGAACCTGTGCTTACACTTGTCTGCACTGTAAAAAGTTTAACTATTATTTACTCAATTTTTTTGGTGAAACATTTTTACACTCAAAAAAAAATGAGTAAATTTTAAAGCTGTGAAATCAATGAAATATACTGTTTAAATTGAGTAATTGTAAGTAAAAAAATTAAGTAAATCTGAATAACTGAATAACTTCTATGAGAAATAAAATTAATTAGATATAATCAAAATTATAAAACACCACAACTGAAATTCTATGTAAAATAAACAAAAAATATTGAGTAGATATAATTGAAATATTGGATGAAAAAAAAACAAAAAAATGTGCTATGTTTACTACATGTAAAAGTGAATTTAACTTAATATTGGACTATAAATTATCAAAATGTTGCATTCACTTTTTTTTTTAACTATTTACCCTTTACTATTAATATAATAAAACCAAATAAAGAAAGAAACACATTTTTTATTAAACATTTATTTGTAAATTAAACATTAGACAATGTCTAAAATCAACCTTTGAAACATTTTATTCATTTTAATATTCCAGTAGATTGCAAAAATTAAAAACTGTATAGTAGCCATAAGGGAAATGATTAAACCTTATGAAACATTTCATCCATCTTAGTATTCAAATAGATTACATGTAAAATACGATAGCCGTAAGAGAAATTACATCTTACTTTGTTCCTGGTGCATACCAACCATTTGCAGTCACACTCATTACCACTCATTAAACCATAAAAAAAAGCAACACTTACATCAATATTTAAGGGATAGTTCACCCAAAAAGATGATGTTGTCATAATGTACTCACCCTCAAGTTGTCCCAAACCTGTACGAGTTTCTTTCTTCTGTTTATCTCAGTCGCTTTGGTACATTTCTCGAATCAAACTCACAATTTGCAAAACAGTGAGTGCATTTCTCAATACAACTCGTACAAATAGCAAAACACCATGGATTACCTGCAAAAGCCAGTCTCTTGCTCAAAATCCTTAGTTCATCTCTCAAAAATAAATATCTGTATCAATGAACATGTCAGTGCCATAGAATGACAAGTCCTTGTGTCATAGATTATGGATAAGACAGTCAAATTGCTAAGTCATGTTGTCAATATAACGGTGTACTCTGGAGGAAAGTTCTGATGTAAACTACTGTATTGAACAGTATGCCATATGCTTATGTATGCCATATATCCATTACAAGAGTACAAATTTACACATTACTGTATGTGGGATATTGATTGAAAGAGACTGGATAGAATTCCCAGTTACACTTTTATGTACTAGTGGTCTGTCCCAAAAAATTATAATAAAAAAAACAATGTCACTGTGATATAGAAATGGAAAAATATATATGGGCACAAAGATGAAAATAAGTCAATTTTCAGAAGGTGTAACTCTTGTGTTGTCCTCTGTCTATGCAGTACAGTAAAAGCTTTCTAACTGAAGATTCATGAGATGAACCTTTGAGCCATTTCAGAGAAATGGTTTATCATTGGTTTATCATCTACATTCTCTTCATTAGTAAAGATTCACTTGCACAATTCATGCCAGATTGACAAAAAGTCTAATAATAATGTGTAAAAAAAAAAGTGTGCTTGGCAGTTTATGACAACTAGATTAACCATTTTGCATTTAATGACTTATACGATGAACTAAAGACCCAATGTTTTGGGGGGTAAGACTATTGCACAGAAAACTATATAATACATTTTGAGCAACATGACATTATCAACTGATAATGTAGGAAACAACAGAGAATTGTACATAATCATTTGCATGGATTTACCAAAGCATTTGCAACTTGTTCAAAGAAATCAGAAACTGCTTTTTTGATGTACAAAAGTGACACAATGATGTGAGAATTGAACAGGTAGTTTTGAGAATTTCAATTCTGATCTGAGAAATGTACCAAAGTGACTGAGAAAAACTGTAGTACTAGCAGCTTTCTGACAGAACTAATCCAAATCTGATTCTGAGCTGTGAAAATATGTCATGATGAACAAGAGAAAGTAAAAAACATGTGTGACTGAATTAGGAATTACAGATCAGAAAAAAAGGGAAGGAAAATGAGAGAGCGAGAGAGGGCTTCATAAAGAGCTGCTGGACACTGAATGTTGTTGTACGAGCTGGAGATGTATGTAATATGAAGAAACTGCAAAACAGAAAAGAAAGAAACACTGAATTACAATTACATTACAAAAAGGTATTAAAAGGCATGGAATTGTGGTTAATGTGTTTTAACTATAAATGGCACAATAAAATAGTTATCATGGTAAAAAAAAAAAAAAAAAAAAAAGTGTTGTGGTCACTGGGCATTTCCAACCTGTCCTCCAACCAATATGCTTGTATAGGTCGTTTGTCCATATTAATGTTGTTTACTCTTTTATTTGCACTCTGGTTTGCTTTTTGTGTAGCTCAGTTGGTAGATTATTGCGTTGTACCTTGATATGTAATCATGCAATCATGGGTTCCAGGCACGTGCACAGGTAGGGCTCAACCTGTGCAGAGCACATGCCCTTTTTGCCCTTACACTCCGAAGTGCCCTTTTTTTGGTGTTTTTTTTTTTATTTTTATTTTTTTATCAATGCTATTGGTCACCCTTTATGTCTGTCTGTCTGTTTTACAAATATTTAGCAAATTAAAGTTCTTAAAACGAGCTTGTGTAAATCTTATTCGATCCTCAAGCTGTCAGTAAGCTGATAACTCCGCCCCCTCAATATTCATTGAATCAACACGCAGTACAGTAGACAACAACTGAGCTGAACAAAGTTTTGCGAAGGGTATATAAATATCTTGTTGTTTGAATAAGTAGAGAAACACTATTCTATAAAGGCTCATATTTTATTTATTTGATGTCTGACTGACTCACCTGACTGAGACATGTGGGACGTGGCGTGAGAGAGAGGGCTAGAATTTGCCGTCTAAGCTAGTCATAGCCAATACATAGCCAACACGTAAATACCCAGTGCATATAGTAGCATTTCATCTTTTATAAAATGCGATTTTAGCCAAATGCATTTTACCACAGGAAAAACTGAGCGCTCCGTCTATATAGCTACAAAAACTAGTTTGTAACCTGTAGATGAAAATGTAATGTAATGCTGGCAGCGGCAGGCGCCGACGCCGTTTTAATGACGGACAAACAAAAAATCACATTTGCACACATTCGCTGGTCAAAAAATAAATATATTGATAAATGATACAACAACATATAATTTGTTTTTACCATCGGAAAATCATAACAGGTGCGCCCCCCGCTGTTTCGTACTGGAACTTACACAAAGATAACATAATTCTAAGAAATTTCTTCTTTGATTTATGATTGCTGATACACTTAATTTATTAACATTTAGGATAATCATGTTATGGTATACTCTCCACTCGTCCTCACATGTATAAAATGTAGTAAAACATGGTTTTACTACAGTAATGTAGTAGTAACTAAAATAAAATTACAGAAGATCACTGTGAAATCTTTATATTTTATCATGCAGAATGTAATTCATGATTCATTCCAAGGCTTCATTTATTTGATCCAAAATACAGCAAAAACAGTAATATTGTGTAATATTTTTACAATTTTAAATAACTGTTTTCTATTAGAATATATTTTAAAATGTAATTTATTTTTGTGATCAAAGCTGAATTTTCAGCATCATTACTCCAGTTCAGTACTCTTCAGTGTCACGTGATCCTTCAGAAATGCTTTTCACTGCAACTGTACTTTTCACACTATTTTTTTTTTTCATTGCTGGCTTATTTTAGGGAAAGTGTAGTGAATAAGAGACCTTCAAGAAACCAACATCCCTGGTCCACCAGAGTATCAAATGTTTGCCAGGCGGATACATGTTGGATATGTTATAGTAACGGTATGGCTATAGTTTCTTATAATCTGGAATTGAGTTGGACAAAATTACTTAAATTATATTTCAAAAAAGTTTGTCAAAAATACTTGACTCATTGCTCACCTTCCCCTCTTCTCAATGTCATTCATAATCATGTAAACCAAATCATACAAATAAGCTTATAAAACCAAACAGAATAGCTAAAAAAGAGAATATATATAATTGATATAAAAAATGGAGGGGGGGGTGCCCTTTTTCAGTTTCAGCACATGCCCCTCAAAAGGTCTGTGCACGGCCCTGATGGGTTCGATCCCAGGGAACGGACCTGCACGAAAATATGTATGCTCAATGAATCATAATTTAGCATGATTTCTGTGAGGGTTAGGTTTAGGGGTGGGGTTAGGTGTGGTCATTCGAACCAATAAGTAACCTAGTAAAATATGTAGGAAATACTGTGAGATCGGTGTAAAAAGCCCACACGATGCATTTAAATAAACGTGCGTTTTGATTGGTAATGACGTTATACGTAATTTCATGACAACAGACGCAACGTGATACTGTCATTATTTTTACGCCTGCTAGAGGGCACTTAACTTTAAAACGTAAATATAGGTATGGTCGTTTTTTGTTGGAGGACAGGCTCTGCATTTCAAATTAGTTGCGTTTGTCACACATTCGTTTACTGGCATTCGCATCAGATTTGTAAAGAAAACGTCAAACTGCACTTACTTTGACATTAATTGCAGACAATCAGAACAGTACCTTTGTAGAACTTTCCAGCAGGTGTCACTACTGTTTGTTTATGTGTATTACAAGTGATGGATGTTTTTTTATTTTCCTGGGTATTTGAGGAAAATGTATACATTTACCATCTTATTCTAAATGCAAGCACATTTATGTTATATTTTATATATGTTCTAATATTACTAGGTCGCAGATATGCCTCTTATCATTCCTAGTCACCAGATTGTGAATCTGTACATGCGTAGTTAGTGAGTGCACAGGCGCCGCCTTTATTTTTCATTTTCATTCTGTCGTTGATCAGGACTGGTACGCTTGCCGGTAAGTGTCTGTAAACTGGCATTGCTAGTAATTCAGATCTAAAAATAATATCGCATGATCGTGTCATTTCATTAGTTCTTTCTGATGTTTGTTTTGTTTCATTGCAGGTTTACAACCTAGCGATCTATAGTGATTAATTAACTGACGAGCTAAACGTCACATATGACGAGCTGTGTATGTGTGCTCAATAAATGCTCAAAAAGTGGCTCGAGTTATATCCGCCGTGCTTGTCCTGAAACCCTTCCAGTGGGGAGTTTACTGAGCTATAGCAGGTAGCTTAGAAGAAAACTGGACAGTTGTAAACCGCCGTCGGAGCCGTGCTAGGAAATTCACGGACACCGAGCGGGGGAGAAGCCATCGTTGTTGACTGAAGTCGGGATCGGAGACCCGTATACTGAGAAGGAAGCGGCCGTTTACAACACCAATGCAACGGAAGAGCCGAAGTCAAGAGCTAACGGGGCCGTTAAAGTGCTGAATGACCGTGAGTAAGACTGTGTGATTAATAACAGCTGCGGAGCTATAACAACGCGACTATCAGCCGTAACAGCTGAGTCTAATCTTTTGAAGCAAATCTTTCTGAACGAGTCATTTGAGTCGACTCCTCTGAACGATTCTTTTTGAACGATTCTTTTGCTAAAAAGTGATTTTAGTGATTTTGATCACCGGGAAGAGGATAAAGATACGAGAAATGGCAGATGAAAAACCAGATCTGGAGAGTTTAAAACGGAAACGCTCAAATGCACAACGAATCTTTACAACAAGAATAAACCGCCTTAATGTCAGTGCTGGCCGTTTACGTGAAGCTGAATTGTCAGAAGAGTTAGTGAAGTTGAAAGATGATTATGACAAACTCCTTGATGGCAGTAATGAGTATGTTGATGCACTAAGCCAAATAGATGCTACGGGTGATGACAGTGAGTCGCAGGATGCTCTGGCGAGGAGAGATGCCAGTGAGCAAAAATTCCTTGAAACTGAGAGTAAAATCATGGAAATGCTGTGGGCTAAGTATGCAGAGCCAGACATAGATGCTCTTGTAAAACAGTTCAAATCTGCTTTTAATCGAGCTGAGGCACTCGGCACAAGTAAAGTGCCATGGGCGCAGCAAAGGGTCGAAAGTGGTAAACTGGAGAGGAAACTCCATGAACTCAGGAATGCTGTGTACACTTGGAGAGATTATCGACCATATGGAAGAGACAAGTGGATGCTCTTTTTATCATTAAGAGAGGATAAAGAGCAACTGATGGATGGGTGGACATACAGACGTGAGGATGAGGTTATGAAGAGGGACAGTACAGAACTAAAAGGCCATGGTGAGGAGGCCGAGGATGAAGACGAGGGAGGAAATGATGTGGTCGGTGGGCATGTCATAACAGATATCAACAGCCTTACAACTGCAGATAGCATCACCTTTACCCAACCAGTAGCTCTTGCTATTGCTACTCCACCTGTTAACAGTCAGCCTGCTGTTGTCAGTCCACACGCTGAGGGGCAGGAAACTGTATATGTAACAAGTTCTCCTTCATTCATGTCTACAGACAGAGTAAGCATCTCTACTTGTGCTGCCAGATGTTCTACAGCCATTAGTCAACCTCAAAGCAGGTATGGCACAGCTACTGCACACAATGCCTCCCAACAAATGTTACAGCCCGTTCTGCAGTCAAGAAGGTCTGATAGTGGGCTTGGTGTCAGTTTCACCCTACCTTCAACTTTTGCCAGCACGCCACAATTGTTGAACGATCATGCTACTCCGCCTGTTGATCTCAGCATGGGACAAAGTAGTAGCATGCCATATAGTAACCCTGGTTCGCACGCTGGTGCAGAAAACAGCTCTCAGTGGGCCCGACCAAGAATAAAGCTCACACCAATAAGCTTACCTAAATTCTCCGGTGACCAGAGGAGTTATTGGCGTTGGAAGGCTGAATGGGAAAGTATCCAGGCACAAGCAGAACCTACAGGGTCTAGGGAATGCAAGAAACTTCACTTACTGGATAGTATAAGTGAGTCTGTGAAAAGTGAACTCAGGCTATATCGGTGCAGAGATGCGAATGATATCTTCAGGGAATTGGAGAACCATTATGGTGACAAGGCACACACGGCCGAAGAGATTGTGTTGGAGCTTCAATCACGACCTGCTGTAAAGAACCATCAGCCACGAGAAACGTTAGAGTTGATTCTAGCAGTGGAGAGGGCAGTACTGGATCTCTCAGACCTTGGGTGCGAAGATGCTGTACGCAATCAACTTGTGATTCGGTCTTTGGAGAGTAAACTCCCTGATGTTATGAAAAGAGAGTGGCTCATGTGTGTGAGAAATCCTGTAAATGATGTCCATCCTGGAAACCATTTTGACAGGCTCTTGATGTTCCTGGAAGACCAAAAGTCATTGCTCGTGAGGTTGGAGCAGTTGCTGCCCAGCAAACCATGGCCTGCTAATGCTCCTGAGAGACCAAGCCACCGGGAGAAACCAGGTGACAGATGGAGAGAGAAGAAGTCTTTCACTAAGACTACAGTAAGTGAAGTCAAAAGAGAATCCAAGCAGTTACCATGTGCCGTGTGTGGTGATGGAGATCACGGAGGTAAACTGTTTCGTTGTAAAACTTTCAGAAAAGCCAATCTGTCAGAAAAGAAAGCTCAAGTGAAAAAGGTAAAAGCATGTACAAAGTGTTTGGATGTTCACGGAGTCGAGAGTGACTGTACTCCAAAGTTTCTCTGTCGTAAAGATGAGTGTAAGAAAGGCGACACTCCAGCGGACCACCATTATTTCCTTTGCCCTAAGGCGTCAACAAAGAAGGACACTGTTAAAAGGGAAAATAAAGAAGAGGAAAAGAGGCGAGCTCGAGGTCCAACAGAGGAGCAAGAGGCTGTGTTCGGTGAGTTGGGACTGACTCCTCACCAATTGGAAGCTGTCCGCATAGCCTGTACTAACAAGGCGACATCGACAGTGTGTCCTGGCAAGAGTCTGATGCAACAAAGTGGTTTGAAAGAACATCCAGTCCTTATGATGCTCGTACACGTCACGACAAAGAGAGGAGACAGCCTTGGAGCTTTGGTTGATCTTGCTTCTGACACGAATTACATTACACACCAAGCTGCAGAAAGGCTCGGACTGAATGGTGAACCGGTTTCCCTTGTCGTGTATGGTGTTGGTACGATGAAGGTGAGAGTTGATACGAAAAGGTATCTCGTAAAAATAAAAGTGTGGACCTCCCGAGGAACTCTGAAACTCCACGAAATGATTTGCTATGGGATGGAAGACATCGCTAAAGTGGATCGAGTGGTGAAATCGGAGCGGCTAAAGCAATTTTTCCCTGAAGTAGAGCCAGGAAAATTGGCCCGCCCAAAAAAGATTGATCTTTTAATCAGCACTCGTGAAGGGCGATTAGCTCCACAAAGATTGCAAAGGGTTGGCGATTTAGTGTTGTGGGATGGTCCTCTGGGCAAGATCGTGAGTGGTGTGCATCCAGACCTCTTTGAAGATGTGGAGGTGGCTGCATGGCGGTCGAAGACACACTTTGCTCATTCAATGAGGACGGTAGCCGTCAAAGTTGAAGAATACTTGGTTGCAAGGCCAGGAAGCCATTTGGAGCAAGGAAACATAGCAGAAGTTCGAACGACAGCAGTGTGTAATAAAGAGGTCTTTGAGTGGCTAAAGTGGGACAGCATCGGTGCTGCCTGTGATCCTATCTGTGGAGGATGTCGCTGTGGAAAGTGCTCGCCGGGAGGAAAGGAGATGTCCCTAGCTGATGAGAAAGAGCTGGAGATAATAAAGGCAGGTCTAAAGAGGGAGATGCGCACAGTGACCAGCCCCACTGGGATGCGAAGTATCCCTGGATGGAAAACCCAGTCTCTCTTCCTAACAACCGAAAGGCTGTGGAAGCAACATTCCTGAGAACGGAGAAGCGGCTCATGAGAGACCCTCTGTGGAAAGAAGCTTACACGAAGCAAGTCCACGAGATGGTAGAGAGGGGAGCTGCTATTAAGCTCACTAAGGATGTTATGGACAGCTGGAAGGGTGCTGTATGGTGGGTGAGTCACCTAACAGCCCCAAACCCCCATTCAGTAACTACGCCAGTACGACTCGTCTGGAACAGTAGCCAGGAGTTTGGAGGGGTCAGTATGAATAGTATTTTGCTTAAGGGCCCAGATGTCTTAAATCCCATCAGAGCGGTGCTCCTTAGATTTCGGGTGGGAGAACATGCAGCCATCGGAGACATCACCAAGATGTATAATTCGGTCTGGCTGGAGGAACAGGAAGTCCATGTGCATCGATTCCTATGGAGGGACTCACCGGAGGATGAGATTGAAGATTACGCTGTCGTGAGGGTGAACATGGGGGATAAACCTGCGGGATGTATTGCGCAGGTTGCCATGCGAGAGACCGCAAAGTTACCCCAGTTCTCTGAGATGAAGGAGGAAAGAAGGGTAATCGAGGAAGACTCCTATGTCGATGATCTCCTCACATCCCACAATGACCCACACCGTCTAAACAAGATTCAAGAGGGAGTGGAGAAGATACTAAGAACAGGAGGTTTCTACCTCAAGCCTTGGATCCGGTGTGGTCAAAGTGGGAGGAGAGAAGAGACCAAGTCCAAAACCATGACTCTGACTTTACCCAACCAGTTAAGGGAGGAAGATAACAAAGCCCTGGGGGTTGGTTACCTTGTGCAAGAGGACAAACTCTTTGTGATGGTCTCTATCAACTTCTCCAGTAGGAAGAAGAAGATGAGAACTGAGATTGACCTTACTGAAGGGGAAGTAGAAGTAAAAACACCAAACCCACTTACTCGTCGTGTTCTACTGAGTCAAATCGCTGGACTGTATGATCCGATCGGTCTAGTAACTCCTGTGAAGCAGAAAGGAGTAATCCTTGTGAGAAGAGCCTTCCAGGAAGCTGGTAAGCTTACTAATGATACCTGGGATGAACCTCTGTCTGACGAGCTCAGAGGCAAGGCAATTGAGCTGTTCAAGGAGTACGCTCGTCTGAGTAGTATTAAGTTCTACAGAAGCCTTACGCCTTCTGGCTGGAAAGGTAGACCCTGGGGAATCACATTTTCTGACGGGAGCTGTGAGTCCTATGGTGCAGTACTTTACTTAAGATGGGAGACATCAAATGGTGTAGTCACTCGGCTAGTGGAGTCAAAGGCCAAGTTAACTCCTCTCAACCAGAAAGGTGATGCAGTTATGGCAGAGGTATGTGGGGCTGTCTTTGCCACACGTCTGAAAGGATACATGTTGAAGCATGGACGGTTGGACGTAGAGAAGTGGTATCATTTCATTGACAGTCAGACGGTGCTTGGAGCCATCCAGAGAGAGAGCTATGGTTTCCAGACATTTTTTGCGAACCGAATCGGGGAAATTCAGAAGGCTGGACCTGTAACTGACTGGTGGTGGATACCAGGCAAAGTCAACGTCGCTGATCTAGTCACAAGAGGGTGCGCTCCTGATCTGCTGGGTGAGAATTCTGTGTGGCAGAAAGGTCCCGAGTTTCTCTCTGATCCAGTCGAGGATTGGCCCATAAAGTCAGCCTCAGAAGTGGCAGTTGATGCAAGAGAGGTAGTGAGTAAGCTCCAGAGAAAAGCCTTTTCAGCAGTCCTTACCAGAGTTCAAGCCAAGAAATTGTTACATCTTGGCAGTCTTGGTGGTGAAGATCCAATAGTCACAGATGGAGAAAGCGGGGCTTCACTGTCCTCTGAAAAGGGGAAGAAAGTAACCTTAACTGAGACTAAGGAAGAGGAGACTCTGTGGGGAGCCGCACTCATAGACCAAGTGGATCCAACAAGGTGCAGTTCTCTTACTAGACTTTGTGGAATAGTTGGTTATGTCCGCAGAGCTGTAAGGAAGTGGTTGGCCCGTGTACGCAGGGCCTCCAAGCCAGCAAAGTGGGAGGCAGTATTGACAGTTAAGGAACGCGAAGTTGCATTCCAAGACCTGTGCTTAGCTGCCCAAAATGGAGTTATGTTTCCTGTGACCACGCTAAACAGGCTTGTTGTAAGCAGGGATGGGGCTTCAGGGCTCCTGAGATGTCATGGTAGAGTCCAGGATTTGACCCAGGGAGAGATTGGTGTACCTTTGGTTCCCTACAAGGCATGGATTAGCGCTCTTCTCACGAGAGAGGCTCATGAAGCTAACCACGAAGGGGTTGCTGGCACACACCTCCGTGTGAGATCTAAAGCATGGGTGATAAGGGGTTCAAGGATTGCCAGAAATGTTGTTGATTCTTGTATGCATTGCCGGAAGATCAAAGCAAAAATGTGTAAACAGGTAATGGGTGAACTTCCCCTTGAACGAACTAAACCAGCCGCACCATTCGAGTTTACAACATTAGACCTTTTCGGTCCCTATGTTGTTAAAGATACTGTAAAACGAAGAACGGAGATGAAAATCTGGGGTGTGGTGTTCAGCTGTATGGCTTCAAGAGCAGTACATGCTGACATTGTAGAAGATCTGTCGACGGAAGGATTCCTGAAAACATACCAGCGCTTCACAGCTCTCAGGGGTCACCCAAGAAAGCTTTGGTCGGACCAAGGGACCAACTTTATGGGTGCCAAACCAGTATTACAGGAGCTTTATGAGTTCCTAAGTAACATTGACAAGGATCAGGTCCAGAGGAAAGCAGTAGTTGAAGGAACCGATTGGACATGGGTGTTTCACCCGGCAGACTCTCCCCATCGAAATGGAGCAGCTGAGGCAGCAGTTCGTGTACTCAAGAGGGCGTTAAGTAGTGTTGGCAAGGGATGTAATCTGACAGCGCTAGAGTTCCAAACCCTTCTGTACCTGGCTGCTAATCTGTCGAATGAGAGACCTATCGGTGCCAGAGCTCAGGTACAAGATGAGACCGTGGAAGTAATCACTCCCAACTCACTTCTGCTTGGTCGTGCAGGACCCAGTGGGGACTCACGAGGGTTTGAGTATCCAATTTACCCCATTGTGCGTCTGAGAACAATCCAGATTGAGGTTAATAAGTTTTGGAAGCGTTGGAGTCAGCTGGCAGGTCCAAACCTCTACATCCGGCAAAAGTGGCATGCACCTGCTAGAAATGTTGCAGCGGGTGACCTGGTATGGTTAGCTGATCAGAACGCACTGAGGGGCCAGTTCAGGCTGGGTCGAGTCGTGGAAGTGTGTCCTGATGCGAGGGGTGTAGTACGAGATGTGAGAGTGGCAACATGTCGAAGTTGTCCAGTTTCCGGTGGGCAATCCAAGAGAAACCGAGTTGAGGACAACTATCCCTCCACCATTCTCCACAGGGATGTTAGAAGGTTGGTGGTTCTGCTTCCAGTGGAGGAGCAGTAAAGGATCCCCACCACGGTGTGTTTCGGTATAGGATCCCCACCATGGTGTGTTTCGGTATAGGTTCCCCACCATGGTGTGTTTCGGTGAAGGATCAAGACTTTCCCCACTACCATCCTCCTCAAGGCTGGTAGTGTGTTTCGGTAAAGGAGGTTGTTATGTCATCAAGAACAATTTGTGTTGTTTCAGACATTAAAACCATCTTGAAGATATAATTATTAATGTTATAACGTAATATGTTCATTCATTTGGAAGTTTGCAATGTTATTTGCATGGTTATGGAAAAATGTTATGTCTAAAAGGGAATTGTTTGGTTATGGTGGCCTACTTGGATTTTAGAATCAGTAGACCAAGTGGGAGGTGTAGAACTTTCCAGCAGGTGTCACTACTGTTTGTTTATGTGTATTACAAGTGATGGATGTTTTTTTTATTTTCCTGGGTATTTGAGGAAAATGTATACATTTACCATCTTATTCTAAATGCAAGCACATTTATGTTATATTTTATATATGTTCTAATATTACTAGGTCGCAGATATGCCTCTTATCATTCCTAGTCACCAGATTGTGAATCTGTACATGCGTAGTTAGTGAGTGCACAGGCGCCGCCTTTATTTTTCATTTTCATTCTGTCGTTGATCAGGACTGGTACGCTTGCCGGTAAGTGTCTGTAAACTGGCATTGCAAGTAATTCAGATCTAAAAATAATATCGCATGATCGTGTCATTTCATTAGTTCTTTCTGATGTTTGTTTTGTTTCATTGCAGGTTTACAACCTAGCGATCTATAGTGATTAATTAACTGACGAGCTAAACGTCACATATGACGAGCTGTGTATGTGTGCTCAATAAATGCTCAAAAAGTGGCTCGAGTTATATCCGCCGTGCTTGTCCTGAAACCCTTCCAGTGGGGAGTTTACTGAGCTATAGCAGGTAGCTTAGAAGAAAACTGGACAACCTTAAAAAACCAAACCATGTAATAAAATAGTTTACACACCTGGACAACGACGCTCTGTAAAATGTTGTTCTATATTATAGATCAGTGGTCACTCCTCCTTTTTGTGAGTGGTAATGATGATAAAGACAGTCAAAGGTCATTTGATTACAACACACCCGACAAACGAGACTGTTGTAATAAGGCCGCTAGAGGGCGCTTGATTTGAAAACGTAATAATAGGTCTTAAAACGCTGCTTGCACAAACGACCTTTCAAGTGCTTGTACAGAAGATTTAATAAATTAAAGGGTTAGTTCGCCCAGTTTGCTAAATTATGTCATTAATATATTACCCTCATGTTGTTCCAAACCCGTAAGACCTCCGTTTATCTTTGGAACACAGTTTAAGATATTTTAGATTTATTTCCATTGAAGCTGTGTGTACAGTATACTGTCCATATCCAGAAAGGTAAGAAAAACAACATCATCAAAGTAGTCCATGTGACATCAGAGGGTCAGTTAGAATTTTTTGAAGCATTGAAAATGGAAGCTTTAGCCTAAGTTCTGCCAGGAAGACTCAATCACTTCGTCACTAATTACCTTCATCATTATCCAATCATGTCTTTATACTCCTGTATAAAAGATCGTACTTACACATGTTTGAGTTCGCAGATGCAGACGCGACAACAACCGCAGATTCCGACGTGATTGTTCCTTGCTCAAGCTGTTGCGTTTATTCATTTACTTGCTATAGTTAAGTTCATGTCCCGCAAACTATCTAGAGTTTGACGTTCCTCTAAGATGCACACGGGATCGTTGGCTTAGCTCCGTGTCGCGATGATTATCTGCAGTCGTTTGTGTTGGATGTTATACAAGTTTTTCTCGGCAGAGGATGTGAAACATTGGGTTCCGTGTGCTTTCCAGGGTTGCCAGGTTTTCCCAAAACCGCCAGTCACTATCAAAAATAGCCCAATCGCGTTTAAAAAGGATCTATCGGTAGAATTCACATTCTAGGGGCTATATGACACTTTTGGGGTCACCTCAAACCCCGGACAGAAATAGCAACCCTCAGAAAAGGAGAGAGGAGGAGGAAAAAAAAAAAAAAAAAACGGTCTTGGCAACGCCAGTGCTTTCCGAGATGTCGCGTCAGTGCTGCTTGGGTCTCAACACCTGAAAAGACTTTGGTCTCAATTAACAATATTCATCTGTACGCTCACGTGAACCTGCACGAATGAAGTCTCTCCGGACCAGCAGACAGAATCAAGGCTGCCGGTCTCTTTCGCCATCTCGCCTCCATCACTTCATCAGTCTACAGCATTATAAGTATCATTTTGTTCTATGCACTTGTGGCGCCTGGGCATTAATCTTATTCTCTGCAAGGATTTATACTCACACGTTCAAATAAAGCACTGGGCGTTTCGTGCTTGTTTATCTAGCAGACTCGCACAGCATAATTAAGATGTTGATCATAGTGCATGCAATGTTCTGAATAACTCCTTCGTAATGAGGCACTTTAAGGCTCGTAACAAACGCTACAATCTTTTATACTGATAAAGATTGTTCGCATTTCTGTTAAAAATATGCCTTGTCTAGCACACTGATTCGTTGTTTTAATCCTATGCTTTCATCTTTGTTTCAGTCATTGTTTCATTTGCATCTATTCCTGAAATGCTTCATACTCGAATGGGATTCTATGGCTGCTTTTGCAGGGAACCGCTGCTCTCACCTCCTCTTACATGGCTTACTCTTGGACTAGTGCTATTATGAACACTAGATCTACCAAGCTGATGCGTATATAGACCCTTTCATTTGAGTCGTAGGTAAAATTCGGCTCAATGCTCAGCAGGTATCTTAAAGTCCACGTGAAACGAAGTTGCTGCTGACCTTATTCAGAGTAGTGACATATCTTCAGTTTAAACCGAATATTAATTAGCAGGCATGGTTTGTTTGCGCTCCTGGTCTCCGTCTCACTCATAGCAAACTAACGGCTGGAGGGGTGCGTAAAGGAAGTTCTGCTCATGCTGTCAAACTGATGTCATCAGAAAAATATGCATTACAGAGTGTAAATGTCAGATTTCGATAAAGATTACAAAGACATAATTGTTTACACCAAGATTAGCAATGTGTGCTAGTAAGCTTAAGTCAATTCGATTTATGCAGACTTTAAACTTCTATAACTTTTGGTACTTCAACTTTAAGAAAAAAAAAAAAAAAAAAAAAAAAATTCCACTTTTGCCAACATCTGCTAATTTTCTTCGTTTAAAAGAGACCAACATTTGTTTATATTCCAAAATGTTCATAAATTACAGTAATTTAGTTCGGATAGTGCACTCTAATGCCTTAATAAAAAAAAAAAAAAAAAAATATATATATATATATATATATATATATAAACAAATAAATTGGGGGGTGACCGTTAAGGGGTTAGGCTACAATCAAGGCTTGTTTATTTCGTGCATCTACTGGTGTTGGTTCATTCTGTCTCTTACTCACCTGTAGCGGCCTTTACTTTACACTTTAGACTTTCAGACAGCTGTGCCCTAGCCTGGTAATACCGGACTCTGTTACTTCACTTTGCTTTGTAGACAGAGTCCGGAATGGCATAATAGAGAAGTGTTTTCTCTCTCGCTAGGGGGTGCTTGTCTGAAGTTAAAATCATTGGTTACCCGTAAGCCAATCCGATACGTTTAGTTATGACATATGTCTTGCCCTGTACAGCCGCATCGAGGCACAGACATCATGCATTGATCTCAATCTATGTTTGAACTTCCACTGTAAACCTGTTGTAAACACATGATGATGCGAGCGAAATACCGGCGTGAACATGGCTGTAAATGACTTTTGCAGTTTGAAAAGAGTTGAATGTTCTCCATAACAGAGTGAATTGCATCCCGTGTCTCGTTTCCCATTTCCGCGGTCGTTTCGGTTTTCGATTTCTCTAACCTACAATGTAAAACTTGGCGCTTAGCATCTACGTCACGGCTCTCAGCCCGCCCTCTGCTCGTTGATTGGCCCGGCTGTTTTCAGACCGGTGGCAAACAGAAAGCTCTGACGCTATGTCAGACTGAGTACAGAAGCGAAATGAAATTGAGCGGAAGTAGGAAGTCTGACGTAGTCAGGCTAGCTGTGCCCCTCAGCCAACCCGGATTCTTCAATCTGCCCTCTGTCAGCAGACATAATACTAAACTAAACGACCTGCTTGCGTCAGCTAGAAATCACATTTCTAAGGCGTCGCTCCTCTACAATCAAGCTTACACGTATGCATGGTCCGCTTTCAAATGTTTTTCCTTCCCAAATTTCTGTTTCCTATTCTAATTTCGACCGTTGCTCCTTTCTCGTCTTATATATATATATATATATATATATATATAAAAAAAAAAAAAAAAAAAAAAAAAATTCGCAATCTTAAAATTTCTCTATTTGCAGACTTCTTGCCAGCATCTAATTCTACGCTAAATTTTATAATCTTAATTTTCAAAGCCTTTTCTGAATATTCAGTTCTATTACTATTTAAGGGGTTAGCTAATTCTTCCAACAAAATTAAAGACAAACGTCTGCCTATTACCCTGCCCATATTGTAAAATTAATTACTTCCATCCGCTACGGCCTCCTTTCTAAGTTCTTTATATTCTATTCTAGGTTTATGCGTCCAGGGGAATTCACTTCAAAACTAATCAATTTGATCCTGCTCGCGGCATTTCCTTTCAGATCTACGATTCGGACCTAAATTCTTCACACTCTTCCTCAAGAGAAAAAAAAAAAAAAAAAAAAAAACTGATGTGCAAGGTTATGGTGTCACCTAACAAATTCTAAAATCAATAATAATTTCTGTCCCTTCTCAGCCATGGTGAAATTCCTTAAAATCCGGCCTAGAACTTCTTAAAACGCACTGCTCTTTATTTTACCTAACGGAGCACCCTTTTCCAAGGCCTGTTTTAGAACTCACTTAACCACTGTTCTCAAAAGCTGCAGTCTATCCCCCCTCTCTATACTGACCATTCATTCAGAATTGGGGCAGCTACTTCAGCAGCTGAATGAAGGATCTCTACATCAGCTATTAAGATCATGGGCAGATGGTCTTCCTCAACGTTTGAATCATACATTAGACCTGATTCAAAAACCATTCTTGAAGCTCAGCAAGCTCTCCTGTAACTAATCAGGTAAATTCATGCAATTACTGGTGGTGGTGTTACTACATCTGTATGTTCTATTAAGGCTGTATATGTCATATTTTGTACGGTCTTTCGAGGCCTGTCTGTGTTCGCCTATCATGGCTGTCTGTGTCTGGCTATCATGGCTATTTTTCTGTACGGTCTATTGAGGCCTGTCCCGTGTCTGCCTATCGCGGCTATTTCTGTACGGTCTATCGAGGCCTATCTGTGTCTGGCTATAATGGCTATTTGTACGGCCTATCGAGGCCTGTCCGCGTCTGCCTATTGTGGCTGTCTGTGTCTGGCCTATCGTGGCTATTTCTGTACGGTCTATCGAGACCTGTCTGTGTCCGGCCATCATGGCTATTTTTCTGTACGGTCTATTGAGGCCTGTCCTGTGTCTGCCTATTGTGGCTATTTTTGTATGGCCTATTGAGGCCTGTCTGCGTCTGCCATTGTGGCTGTCTGCGTCTGCCTATCGTGGCTAATCATGGTCTATCGAGGCCTGTCTTGCGTCTGCCTATCGTGGCTGTCTGCGTCTGGCCTATTGTGGCTATTTATGTACAGTCTATTGAGGCTGTCTGTGTCTGGCTATCATGGCTATTTCTGTACGGTCTATCGAGGCCTGTCCGTGTCTGCCTATCGTGGCTGTCTGCGTCTGGCCTATTGCGGCTATTTCCGTTGGTCTATCGAGGCCTGTCCGTGTCTGGCTATCATGGCTATTTTTCTGTATGGTCTATCGAGGCCTATCTGTGTTGGCCATCATGGCTATTTCTGTACGGTCTATCGAGGCCTGTCTACGTCTGCCTATTGTGGCTGTCTGCGTCTGGCCTATCATGGCTATTTATGTATGGTCTATCGAGGCCTGTCCGTGTCTGGCTATCATGGCTATTTTTCTGTACGGTCTATCGAGGCTGTCTGTGTTCTGCCTATCATGGCTATTCTGTATGGTCTATTGAGGCCTGTCTGCGTCTGCCTATCGTGGCTGTCTGCGTCTGGCCTATCGTGGCTATTTCTGTTGGTCTATTGAGGCCTGTCTGTGTCTGCCTACCGTGGCTGTCTGCGTGTGGCCTATCGTGGCTATTCATGTTGGTCTATCGGGGCCTGTCTGCGTCTGCCTATCGTGGCTATTTATGTACGGTCTATTGGGGCCTGTCTGTGTCTGCCTATCGTGGCTGTCTGCGTCTGGCCTATCGGGCTATTTATGTTCGGCCAATTGGGGCCTGTCCGCGTTTGCCTATCGTGGCTGTCTGCGTCTGGCCTATCGTGGCTATTTCTGTTGGTCTATCGAGGCCTGTCCGTGTCTGCCTATTGTGGCTATTTCTGTTGGTCTATCGAGGCCTGTCTGTGCTGCCTATCGTGGCTGTCTGTGTCTGCCTATCGTGGCTATTTCTGTTGGTCTATCGAGGCCTGTCCGTGTCTGCCTATCGTGGCTATTTCTGTTGGTCTATCGAGGCCTGTCCGTGTCTGCCTATCGTGGCTATTTCTGTTGGTCTATCGAGGCCTGTCCGTGCTGCCTATCGTGGCTGTCTGTGTCTGCCTATCGTGGCTATTTCTGTTGGTCTATCGAGGCCTGTCCGTGTCTGCCTATCGTGGCTATTTCTGTTGGTCTATTAAGGCCTGTCTCTGTTTGCCTATCGTGGCTGTCTGTGTCTGGCCTATTGCGGCTATTTCCGCAAAAAAACTTATAAGAAGTTTAATCTAACGTCTTTATACTGGTCATGCTAACTCTCTTTCTATTTCTTCCAGGAACCTCAGGATTCTCAACTGGTGGGTATACTTCATCTACTTTTTGGGGGGAAGGCTGGCCCCGTCTGGAGGTCTCATAATCCACCTAGTTTTGGGGGTCTGCTGCGCCCCTGCCTTCGTCTTCAGGCAGGAAATGCAGATTCGCTACCCTCGGATTACGAGCCATGGACGGGGCCTTCCGCCAAAGAAATGTATAATTGTGCTCGCTGAGCTGTCAATAAATGTATGCTTCGTACATTCTTTTATCTCCCGAGTCTTTCTGGTAGAAATACATTTTGGTCCAAAAATAGCAAAAACTACGACTTTATTCAGCATTGTCTTCTCTTCCATGTCTTTTGTAAGACAGTTCAAAACAAAGCAGTTTATCATATCCGGTTCGCGAACGAATCATTCGATGTAATCGGATCTTTTTGAACTAGTTCACCAAATCGAACTGAATAGTTTTAAACGGTTCGCGTCTCCAATACGCATTAATCCGCAAATTACTTAAGCTGTAACTTTTTTTATGTGGCTGACACTCCCTCTTAGTTCAAACAAACCAATATCCAGGAGTAATTCATGTACTCAAACTGAATGAACTGCTGTGAAAAGAGAACTGAAGATGAACACCGAGCCGAAACTTTAAAAGTTTAAATCTAATGCTGCACAAAAACTAAAAATGCATCATAGCCAATGTTGCTACTAATCTTTGACATGCCGAAGTAAAAAAAAAATCCAGCCACAATTACTTTTATATTGAAAATAAGTAATTTTGTGTGTGTTTTTCCCCCAAATCAGTGACATCATTTATGAACTTGGCAATAAAGAGTTAAAACCTTGGACTTTTTAAAAAACATTTGGTAGTTTTGATCAGGACTGAAGTTAATTAACAGATTTATGCAAAAAAAATATGAATCTGACACATTTTTACAGCAGTTTAATTGAGTAGATGTTTTCATCCCGAACATAACGAAAGGGTAGTGAATTTGAACTATGCACAAGGGTTAAGAAAATGCTTAAAAAATGTTTAAAATGCTATAGTTTATTTTTTACTTTGCAATTCAACAACTACTTTTCTTAAAGGGGGGGTAAAATGCTATTTCATGCATACTGAGTTTTTTACACTGTTAAAGAGTTGGATTCCCATGCTAAACATGGATAAAGTTAAAAAAATTAAGTTGTACGTTTGAAGGAGTATTTTTGTTCCAAAAATACCACTTCCGGTTTGTCACAAGTTTCGGAAAGTTTTTTTCGAGTATGGGTCTGTGTGACGTTAGATGGAGCGGAATTTCCTTATATGGGTCCTAAGGGCACTTCTGCCAGAAGAGCGCGCGCTCCCGTAGAGCAGAGTACAGCAGAGACATTCACTGATCAGAGCGAGAGACCGAATTGTCATAAAAGAAGTGTGTTTTTGGTTGCCAGGGCAAGATAACCCTGCACAGATTACCAAAAAAAAAAAAAAAACAGCATTAAGGGACCAGTGGATGGAGTTTATTTTTACAGAGCATCAACGGAGTTGTGCAAGTGTTTTTGTTTGTTCCCTGCATTTCGAAGATGCTTGTTTTACAAACAAGGCCCAGTTTGACACCGGATTTGCACATCGTTTATTTCTTAAGGATAATGCATTCCCAACGAAAAGAGTCACGATCGTGTGTTGGAACCGCATGCGGTTAGTAAAACTGCTTCAAATATCTCTGTGCTGTTAACTTAGCTATTGGCGCGTAAGCACATCAAGTAAATAACATGCGATGTTGTCATCAAAATGCACTTTCCACATGTACACCTTAAAAAAAAATATAAAAAAAAAGACCACATAAAGTGGAATCGCTAAGCAAATATATACAGTTTCAGTACATACCACATAGAGACGCCGTTGCTGATGCTGCTCTTGTTAAATTTCAGCCTCTGGATCTGATTCTGGATCATAAATATGCGGCTGAATCTTACTGTTAGCCATGGTTTGTTTTGGATGGTGTTTTTTCCCTCACGGTAATGTCACAGCTTCCAAACGCTCTCAACGCAAAAGCCTACTCGTGCTCGTGATTCTTTAGCTCCGCCCACACGTCACGCCTCCAGCCACTCATGTTTTTCCAGGAAAAATCGGTACAGACTATCTTTCTCTTATGAATATAATAAAACTAAAGACTTTTTGGAGTTATGAAGGATGCAGTACTACTCTATAGGTACTCAAGATTACCAGGATATTGAGTGAAAACGAGCATTTCACCCCCCCTTTAAATGAGACTTCCCCGATGACGTACGCAGCCTTCAAATGTGACCTCCGGAGGACACAGCCTCCGAAATGAGAGACATGTACATACAGTACAGACCAAAAGTTTGGACACACCTTCTCATTCAAAGAGTTTTCTTTATTTTCATGACTATGAAAATTGTAGAGTCACACAATATAGCAAAAGAGAAGATTGCAATCATCAAAACAAAAAACATTAAACTACCTGGACCAATGCAAGAGAAAGCAACTTGAATCATGGAAGACTAGAAACACTGAAGCTTAGTTAATCATATATATATATATATATATATATATATAAGACAGATATAATGGAAAAATATACACAGGTACAATAGCATAAACATAAAAAAAATAACATTGATGGTAATGATTTGAATCTATATATGCTGCCCACAATGCTTTCCATTTCAAGGCAAGGCAAAGCAAGGCAAGGCAAGGCAAGTTTATTTATATAGCACATTTCGTACACAATGGTAATTCAAAGTGCTTTACATAAAAGAAAGTATAATAATAATGAAGAAAAATAATAACAAGAATAAAACAAGCAATTTTAAAACTTTTAAAATTATTTCAATAATGTACTTATTTAAAATGAATTGAAAAACGTTTTCATTTTTCAGAAAATGATTTTACATAAAAAAACTGTGAAAATATATGTTTAGCTGATTGCACTATATATATATATATATATATATATATATATATATATATATATATATATATAATGGTTTTTAAATGATAGTATGCTGATTTAGTTACTGCTTTGACATGACTACTGAAACTAAGGTCTGTCTCCAGAATCACAACAAAGTTTCCTGACTTGATTTTTAGTTGTTTGACCCCTAGAGTCAAGATATGCATTCACCTTGAACACTTCATCTTTGTTTCCAAATGCAAAGACTTCAGTTTTTTCTTGTTTAACTGAAGAAAGTTCTGGCACATCCAACTATTAATTTCATCAATGCATTGGCAGAGGGAGTCAATGGGGCTGTAGTCAGTTGGAGATAAGGCTAGGTAAATCTGGGTATCAGCATAGCTGTGCAATTTGGTTCTTTCACATTATTTGACTTAGTGGGAGCATATACAGGCTAAACAAGAGCGGTGCAAGAATTGACCCTTGTGGGACTCCGCATGTCATGGACGTCTACTTAGACTTATGCTCTCCTAGACTCACATAATAGCCTCTCCCTTCTAAGTATGACCTGAACCATTCGAGTACAATCCCAGATAGCCCGACCCAGTTTTCCAGTCTCTGTAGAAGTATGTTATGATCGACAGTGTCAAATGCAGCACTGAGATCTAGCAATACCAGCACCGATATTTTGCCAGAGTCACAATTTAAGCGAATATAATTTATTATCTTAATGCGTGCTGTCTCTGGGCTGTGATGCGGTCGAAAACCAGATTGAAAATTATCCAGGTATCCAGTTTAAGTATTTGTTTAGCTGATTAAAAACTACCTTTTCTATAATTTTGCCTATTAAAGGAAGATTAGATATTGGTCTAAAATTGCTCAAAATGGTGTTATCAAGATTGCTCTTTTTCAGAAGGGGCTTAACAACTGCAGTTTTTAAGGAGTCTGGAAATGTCCCAGAAAGAAGTGAGGTGTTAACGACTTCTAAGATCTGCTTCTAAGCAGTTAAGCACACTTTTGAAAAAAGATGTGGGAGGTGTGTCAAGACAGTAGGTTGTCAATTTTAGGTGCTGCACTACTTCTTCCAGAATTTTGCTATCAATTGCTTTAAAAATAGACATAGTATCTTTTTGATATTGTGGCCTAATCTGTCTGACCTCTGCATTACTTGAGGATGTGCTAATCGCCTTCCTGATATTGATGATCTTCTCAGAAAAGAAGGAAGAAAACTCCTTGTATTTGCTGTCTGATAGTTTTTCACTGGGAATCTGACTTGGGTGGGTTTGTCAGTCTCTCAACTGTGGCAAAAAGAGTACGAGTGTTATTTAAGTTACCGTTTATAAGGTTTGAGAAGAAAGTCTAGCTGTGGCTAGTTTCACATTAAAAGCATTTCAGACCTACACTTTTGTGTTGCATTTGATATATTTGAGATCTCAATTTGACTATCACAATTATGATTTGCAATATTTTAATTAGTTCTTTATGGATTAGTTTAGTCTCAGAATCATTATGATTATCATGCCTATTACTGAAGACATTCAGTGCTTTTTTCCCCCTGCAAATTCACATCTTCCTCTAGTTCACCTGTAAATAAAACAAAATTATCATTTATATGAACACTAAACAAACATTCGTCATTCAGTTTAATCCACATGTACATGTACGGTTCCAGCTGTATGCATTAATAATTATTTTAAACGGTAACACAGTATAATAAACTTCACATTGTTTTTGTTAAAATAATGCAATTTGAAGCTGTTTTTATTTGCTCTAAAATAAATTATGTGTGCATAAACACTGAATTCCTAATAGCTGTGGGTTTTAACGGGTTTTCATTTATGAAGTACAGTTTTTCCCTTACGATCTATCTACATCTATTTAACTGGTTTGCTCTGACCCAAACCCTTAGTTTCAATAAAGCTAAATGAGTTTCAAGAGTTCCACATATCAGTGGTAAATAATAAAGCTCTCTTTTATACCACAAGGGTAATTTACTCACCTCAAGTTTACAGTTTGAGTCTCGTAGCAAATCTCTGAGTTGCTCCTTTGAGACTCCTATGTTATTGTTGCTCAGATCAAGCTCTTTTAAAAACTGCAGTGCTTTCGTGTTTGTCAAAGATTGAGCCAGACAAGCAACATCTGTAATGCCACAGTCATTCAGACTAGAAAGAAACAGACAATAAGCCCTTTCACACATACAGACCTTTCTGGAAAATGACCAGTAAATTGCTGTAAAGAGATCATATGTGAACAGGATCTTTTAAAAAATACCGGTAAAATCGTTCCAGCAATTTACTGGTTTAAGAAGTTGTAACATTACCAGTAAATTGCCGGAATTCTGCTGTGTGTGAATGCAGAAGGAAAATAACTGGTATGAACATGTATGAGTTCAGAACCAATCATAACAATGTGATGCATTAAAGCACTGTTTATGAAAATAAAAGATATTTCATCCAACTGGAGCGACAGTGAAATTAAAACGCTTCTCCTTTACGGGCCGATGAAGACATTTGCCGTCATCTTAGGGGAACTGTTAGTGATTCAGTGACGTATGATAAAATAACTAACTGTTAACTGTCTCCGAGAGCAATGCATTCACAGGACAAAGTCAGGTCATCAATATTGCCTACTACTGTTTCAGCTATTAAAATAGTTCAGTTTTGTATGTTTGGAGCAATTTTTGATCATTAAATAGGCCTAAAAGTTTTGTTTTTAAAGTAACAAGTGGCCAGCACAGAGAGTTGATCATAGCCTGTTTGATCAATTTAGCCTTCTCAAATCATCACAAATTGTCTAAAATAAAATCTAAAGATATAAAACAGTTCAAGCATGTTGAACCCAGATACATGTGCACTATATCCAATATTTTTTGCAGAGAGTGCAAGATAAAGCATGCTTTTTTTATATCATAATATATATAGAAAACAAACAAGCTTTCTGTCGTCTCGTCTTGAGCAGGAGCGAATACAAATACGGAATAACAGTGAACAGCTCATTTTTTTATTTACCAGTAAAGTCTTTCCAGTTATTTTATTTCAATTTGATGGTATTACTGTGTGAAAGGGGTTAATGTGTGATATTACTAGAACCAGATCACAGAACAAATCTTACTTATTTTCCACAAATACACTGTGAACTCAGGCTCTTCACAATTGATTGAGCATGAATTGTTTTGGTTTAAATTAAAGTGATTTTATACATTTCAGTTCAGTATGTAAAAGTTACTGACCTCAGTTTCTCCAGTTTACAGTGTAAATCCTTCAGTATGTCACAAAAGTGATTCACTCCTGTGTTTTTTATTTTATTTCCACTCAGGTCCAGTTCTCTCAGGTGTGATGAGTTTGATTTCAGAGCTGAAGCCAGAATGTGACACTGTTCCTCTGTAATACTGCATCCACATAGACTGAAGACAGAGAGAGAAGGACAATGGATCTACACTGAAAAAAGTAATAAGTAAATTTACTTAATTTTTATTTGGCAAGTTTTTGCACAAGCATTTTTCAAGTAAATTAACACATTTGGAAATTAAGTAAATCTACTTAACTAAGTTAAGTAAAAAAAATAAAATAATAATAAGTACATTTTATTGAGTAAAATGTAATTAAATAATATTATATTAATGCATTTAGCAGACACTTTTATCCAAGGCAACTTACAGTGCATTCAGGCTAACGATTTTCACCTATCATGTGTTCCCGAGGAATCGAACCCCCAACCTTGCACTTGCTAATGCAATGTTCGACCACTGAGCTACAGGAACACATCAAGTTTTTGTGAAAAATAAGTGAAAATTTCACTTACTTACTTTTTTATTTTGGAAAAGTTTTTACTCTAACAAAAAAGCCCGAAACAGATATTGTAGAAATTTCTAAATGTAAAATTATTTTTTTCAAAAAAGTTTTATCAAATGAGGGTAAATAAGTCTCTCACTTCTGTCCCTTTAAACCAATTTACAGCAAAGACAGCACGAAGAACTGGATGCACATGATAAATATTCTGCAATTAAGAAAACAGACAAAAGAAATAGCAATGTAAAACCCGATAAGTAAACTTTACTCAAACCGTTTGAGTAAATAGATTGCCTTGATTTAAACCATGTAAGTTTTGTATTCAAGTAATTAAGTGATTAACTAAGTGCTGATTGAGAATTAGTGATGAACAGCTGCTGCTAACAAACAGAATCACAGAAGAAAAGAGAAACTACAACTGACTTCAGACACAGACTTAGATGAAATCAACTGAAATAAAATACATGAAATCTCTCAAGATCTGATTAAACAACCCCACAAACAGCATCAGCAGCTCCACTTATTAATAACCAGACTGACTTTATTTCTGTCAGACGTCTACAGAAGATCTTATTGAGAATGAACTAAGGTGTAGATGTTGATGTATTGTTTCATTTGAAGTAACCATGTTAGAGATCAGTGTTTGCTTTAGTTGGGCTCTTGAACCTTGATTTTGGTTTTAGTCTTTTCTCTGGTTGTTATAACCATTTGTTTTTAAAACACATTTGTTATAACTCAAAAGCCCAGAAGAAATATCATCAGGTATTAACCTGTGCCTAGGTTTAGATTGTTATACTTTATATTGGTGATGGTAATCATCAAGTATTTGTCTGTATGGAGTCTAATGAAGAAGGTGTTGTGATTCTGGTAAAAGTGACATTAAGAGCCAGTGATTCTGTGATAATCAGTTAATATAAAAATAAACATAGTTGTACAAATACATTTTTCTCTGCCAGTTGGTCAAACACTCAGATCAATAATCAGAATATGAACCTCTACAATGGTGACGAAAAAAACATGCTGCAATGCATTCTGGGTACTATTGAAGTACAAAAGTCATCCATGGCTCCCAGCATGCTCTGCAGCATTTTTTTTATGGTCACCATTGTTGAGGTTCATATTCTGATTATTGATGTCTGTGTGTGACTGTTTAACACCATAGAAGACCACACTAGTGATGGGATTTATGGCTCTTTGAGGGGATCCGGATCTTCGCGATCCGTTCCTTTCAAAGAGCCGTTCAAAAGAACGGCTCTTTTGGCTCTTTTTAAATATCTAGTCCGTTTTAAGAAGCCAGCTTGGGGGCATCTCAGTTTATCCTGGAAATAATCACTGGGAGGAATGATGAGGTGAGATTTGTAGTCAAATAATTAAAACTCGGATATCACACACCAATATCTGAGTTTGAATTATTCTGAAATATTGATTATTACCTCATTTGTCATGTGTGGACTATATTTCATAGGGTTGCACAAATCCCTCTGCTTAGACAGTGACATCACTATTTTGGATTTACCTTTAGTACAAAGTGTGTGTGTGTGTGTGTGTGTGTGTGTGTAAAGCTACGTTGACTTATGTTATTCATACAATACCTACTCACAAATAAACATCAAAAACAAAGCCGGCTGCAATGAATGTCTGTGGAAAACAGCTATCACAATACAAGAACAGTATCACAAAAGAACATTTTTAATGTTTTAAAAGAACAAGTTTTTAATGAACACAAAATGCAATGTAAATAAATACAAAGCAGTTCCTTTATGGCCTACCCAATGACAGAGGAACGCAGGGTTTTTTCCACTGGAGTACTCACGTGAAGGATGCGTGCACAACTAATAACTAATATCATCACGCGCTGGGTGCGCCCCTCCCCCTATAACTGTTCTGTCTCGCGGAGGAGCTCATTTGTATGAATCTGTGTGAAACACGCATAGGAAAAAAGAACGACAGAAAGAACGGCTCTCCTCCAGCCGCGACTCGGCTCCCATCGTTCATGTTTATGAGCCGTTCAAAAGAATCGGTTCGTTCGCGAACGTCACAACTCTAGACGACACTGTTTGAAAAGTCATTCATATTAACTGATTATCACAGAAACACTTTTACTATATTCAATCAAATTACACAACAATTATTTTATCAGAGATTAGACTCTGTACAGCTCAATAACTGATGATTATCATCACCGATATAAAGTATAACAACCTACACCTGATGATATTTCTTCTGGGCTTTTAAATTATAACAAATGTGTTTTAGAAACACATGGTTATAACAGCCAGAGAAAAGACTAAGACTGAAGACAAGAGCCAAGAGCCCAACTAAAGCAAACACTGATCTCTAACATGGTTACTTCAAATGAAACAATAAAATCAACATCTAAACCTTAGTTCATTCTCAATAAGATCTTCTGTAGACGTCTGACAGAAATAAAGTCAGTCTGGTTATTAATAAGTGGAGCTAGTGATGCTGTTTGTGGGGTTGTTTAATCAGATCTTGAGAGATTTCTTGTGTTTCTCTTTTCTTCAGTGATTCTGTTTGTTAACAGCAGCTGTTCATCACTAATTCTCAATCAGCACTTAGTTAATCACTTAATTACTTAATCGCAAAGTTTTAAAACTTACATGGTTTAAATCAAGGAAATCTATTTACTCAAACGGTTTGAGTACAGTTTACTTATCGGGTTTTACAGTGCTATTTCTTTTGTCTGTTTTCTTTATTGCAGAATATTTATCATTTGCATCCAGTCCTTTGTGCTGTCTTTGCTGTAAACTGGTTTAAAGGGACAGAAGTGAGAGACTTATTTACCCTCATTTGATAAAACTGTTTTGAAAAAAATAATTTTACATTTAGAAATTTCTAGAATATCTGTTTCAGGTTTTTTATTAGTGTAAAAAGTTTTCCAAAATAAAAAAGTAAGAAAGTGAAATTTTGACTTTTGATTTTTGTCACAAGATCTTGAAGTGTTCCTGTAGCTCAGTGGTAGAACATTGCATTAACAAGTGCAAGGTTGGGGGTTCAATTCCACGGGAACACATGATAGGTGAAAATTGTTAGCCTGAATGCACCGTAAGTTGCTTTGGATAAAAGTGTCTGCTAAATACATTAATTTAATATTATTTAATTCAAATTTACTCAATAAAATATACCTATTCGTTTTTTTTTTTTTCACTTAACTTAGTTAAGTAGATTTACTTAATTTCCAAATGTGTTAAATTTACGTGAAAAATGCTTGTGCAAAAACTTGCCAAATAAAAATTAAGTAAATTTACTTATTACTTTTTTCAGTGTATGAAAAACTAAATTTAAGGATTGTGTGTGTGCTCATGTTTTTGTGACATATCAGGACACAACTTTGTATAATGACATGGGTATGACACAGGTATTACAAGAAGAGGGTGACTTATGAGGACATAACCCATGTCCCCATTTAAAAAAAAAAAAAAACGTATGTGTGTGCCACTTCAAGAGGGCAAACACACGTTGCACTTCATTTATGCTTGTTCTTTATCTCTTTCAAGTTACTTTTTTCTCTATTTACCCATTTAATTTAGTCATTTATATTGCCATTTAATCTTCACGAATAAGTTAAAGATATAAAGAAATCTCCCCATCTTATGGTTTTTATCATCATGACACAATTTTTTTAAATTAAATCAATAATTTTGCAGTGCTTTTGCTTTAGTATTGTAATTTTACATTTTTTGCTGATCAGATGAAGTCCAACTGAAAATTAAGAAAGACACAACTAAGATTTTTCAATAAACTTCTGCTCACTTTCATCATAATTTTGTTTCCTGAAACTCCCAATTCAGCATCAGAAGTAAAAGTATCTCTCAGAATAAACTACTGCAATTTTACAATCTCTTTTCTCCCTCTACAATAACTGAAGTAATTACTGGCTTGATAACTGAAATAATTATTGTCTTGTTAAGTCAGCTGTGTAAAACTTTAAACTCTTTTCCACTGAACTCTGGGCTTGTTTAATTTCAATACATCACCTTATTTTGGTTCTGTGTTCACACACACAAAAAGGAGATAGTATTATTAACTACAGTAACATCACTGTTAAAATTAATGTAACATTTTAAATCATATGAAATACTCACATCAGTGTGTTGAGTTTACAGTGTTTATCCTGCAGTAGAGCAGAGATCTGATTCACTTGTGTGTCTCCTAGTTTATGTTCACTCAGATTCAGTTCTCTCAGGAGTAACGGGTTTTTACCCACAATTCCAGTCACATATAGACAGGCTTCATCTGCATCAGGACTCAAAAACCTGAGGAAGAGAAGATGAAGCAGGATTCAATTCAGTTCTCTACTGAACATGGTATGATGAAAAACAGCATTGGATTGTTGTGTGATAGAGAATTGGTCTATTTTGATTAACTTTTTTAAAAATGTAATTTTATTTTTTATTTTATTTTTTTCAAAAATGATTGTTTTACTGAAATAATATTTCTCTCACCTCAGTGTCTTCAGTTGACAGTTTGGATCCTGTAGTAAATCACTGAGCTCCTTCACTCCTGATTGTCCAGGATCATTTCCTGTGAGATCCAGCTCTATCAGGTGTGAAGGGTTTGATCTCAGAGCTGAAGCCAGAGCTTTATAACCTTCTTCTGTGACGCTGCAGTTTGAGAGTCTACAGATATAAAAATTTATGTTTTTTTTATTAATTTAACTTTTCATTTTTTAACTTTACAAGACTATATCAACTCACCTGAGTTTCTTCAAATTACAGTTCTCTTTCAGTCCATCAGAGAGCAGCTTTATGCCTGAATCCTTCAGATCATTATTGCTCAGATCAAGATCCCTCAGACTGCTGGAGTCTGAACTGAGAACTGAAGCAAGAGCTGAACAGCTTTCCTCTGTTAGATCACAGTTACTGAGCCTGGAAATAAACAGTTTGTCAAAGTATTTACATTCTAAACTTTGCTGTAGTGGTCGTGCAGCTGTAATATTTATTGATTACAGTAACTATATTGCTGCCACTAATTTTCCAATCCACTTGTCTTTAATGCTCTCATGTCTCATGTGTCTTGTCTCTCACATGCCTTATGTTTGGCTAATGTATAGTATGGTTGGGTAATGTTTCCTGGGTCTTATTTTTTATTTTTTTCTCAATATGAGCCTTACCACAAAATGTGTGTTTTCCACAATAAAGAAAAAGACAGAGCAGGCAAATATTCATGTGGTGATCAACACCACCATTAATACATTATAATAATTTATCATCCTTATCAATCAAATAAAATATTTAAATTAAGCATTTTGCCCATGTTTCTGAACAAAGGAGATCAGGCAGTGAAAAAATCAACAGTCATTAGAATATATATATATATACATATATATATATATATATATATATATATATATATATATATATATATATATATATATTTGTATAGCAATACATTTTTTATGCACAATTGTTGAAGATTATCTAGAAAAAATAATGACATTTGTCTGTTGTCACAACTTACTCCAGTGTCTCCCAATTTACACATAATATTCTCCAGTCCAATGCAGAGCTGCTTTACTCCCGAATCCTGTAGATTATTTTTGGTCATATTCATCTCTATCAGATTGTTATCTGATCCAAGAGCTTTAGCCAAATTAGAACAGCTCTCATCTGTTAAATTACAATCATTTAGCCTAGAAGGACAAAAAAAAAAAAAATACAAAGTATCCTGAGAACAGAGTAAAAATATAATTTCTCCCAATATAAATTAATGATTAAGAACTATAGAGATTATTTTTTTTTCAGAAGAAAAAAACATGACATATTACTTACAGAGCTCTTTTGGAGATTTTCACAACTTCCAGTAGCCTAAAGAGACTCTCATCTGATTTCTTGAATTTCTGAAGCTCAAACTCCTCCATCTCTTCCTCTGATGTCAACAAAACGAAGGCCACAGCAGACCACTGAGCAGGAGAAAGATCAGCAGATGAAAGACTTCCTTCTCTAAGCTGAGTCTGAATCTCTTTCACCAGAGTTTGATCATTCAGTTCATTCAGACAGTAGAACAGATTGATGGATCTCTCTGGAGACATCTTCTTATCTTCTAATTTATCCTTGATGTACTGAACTATTTCCTTGTAGTTCTCGTCATTGTTGTCTTGCTGTGTCAACAGACCTCGTAAGAGAGGACGATTGGTGTGGAGTGACAGGCCAAGAAGAAAGCGAAGGAAAAGATCCAGGTGTCCAGTTTCACTCTCAAGTGCCTTGTCCACTGCAGTCTTGAGCAAATCAATCATGGTTTCATTTTTGTTTTCTTGTTCTGTAGATTCATGTTGATTAAACACACTTTTCTTGCAGATGTCTAGAAACAGATGTGCATAAAGGGCTGCAATAAACTCTTGAATGCTCAAGTGAACAAAGCAGAAAGTAGTACCAAGAATGATTCCTCTTTCCTCCTTAAAGATCTGGGTACACATGCCTGAATACACAGATGCTTTAGAGACGTCAATACCACAGGCTTCCAGATCCGTGTCATAAAAGAGCAGATTGTTTCTCTGCAGCTGGTGAAATGCCAGTTTCCCTAGTGAAAGGATGGCGTCTTTATCCCAGGAAACATCTGGTGTGTATTGTCCATCATACTTTTGTCTGCTCTGCAGCATCTGAAAGCGGAGAAAGTGTGTGTACATCTGTGTCAGAGTCTTGGGAGTGTCTTCAGTATATTTCTGCAGTGTTTTGGAGTCATCAGCCTGATCGTTTTTCACATCATTATTTTTTTTCTCCTCTAAAATGTTCTGGAGAACAGTGGCTGTAATCCAACAGAAGACTGGGATGTGGCACATGATAAAAAGAGTCTTTGATTGTCTAACATTATCAATAATTTCACTGGCCAGATCCCCATCTGTGAATCTTTTTCTGAAGTACTCCTCCTTTTGGGCATCATTGAATCCTTGTACTTCTGTCACGCGGTCAACACATTCTGGAGGAATTTTAATGGCAGCAGCTGGTCTGGTGGTGATCCAGATGAGAGCAGAAGGAAGCAGATTTCCCTTGATCAGGTTTGTCAGGAGAACATCCAGAGAGACTTGTGATGTTACATCACGACAAGTCTCATTACCCTCAAAGTTTAGAGGAAGACGACATTCATCCAAACCATCAAGGATGAACAGTAATTTAAATTTATCATTTCTTGCAAGGTTTAGTTTTTTTATCTCTGGAAAAAACTGATGTAAAAGACTTGTCAAGCTTTGTGTTTCTTTCTCCTTTAAGTTCATCTCTCTAAATGCAAGAGGAAATATGAAAGTAATGTCCTTATTTTCTTTACCGTCAGCCCAATCCAGAATGAACTTTTGCACAGTGATGGATTTTCCGATGCCAGCAACTCCTTTTGTCAGTACAGTTCTGATCTCCTTGTCTTGTACAATTGCTTCAAACAAATTTTTGCATTCAACTGGAATCTCTTTTGATTCATGTCGCCTATCAGCAGTCTGAACTTGTCCTACTTCATTTTTACTAACACTCAGAGTCATGTAGAGATCTGTGTAGATGTTCTTCAGAAGCTTGGAGTCACCACGCTTTGCAATTCCTTCAGATACAGATTGATATTTCTTCTTCAGGTTTGATTTTAGTGGTTGCTGTTGAACGAGGACCAGCTCATCTAACACAAGAAAAAAGAAAACAAAAGATATGCATAATTTTACATTTTAATTTTACAGTGACTGACAGATTGTTATGCCTATGAACCCCTTACCTTGTAGAGCATCTGCAGCCTCATATTGCTTCATATCATTCAGAAAGAAGAGTGTGATATCAAGAGCTGCTTCTTTGATATCATGCATCTCCTCTGTGAAGTCCTGCACAAAGTACTGTGTTCTCTCTCCTCTTAATATTTTCTTAAACTTTTCCAGCTCCTTTTTTATAAACACAATTATTTTGTTCTCAAGATCCTGAAAACGAAGCAAGAAAAAATAAGTCCTATACCTATACATTTAATAAACAATTTAGGTGTACTACAAATTAAACTCGTGAAGTTTCCCAGCACTGACTATCAGCAAGGTAAAGTGCTGATGAATACAAACACACAAACAGAGATACAGAGTATCTTGTATGGATCAAATCCAATAATCATCCGGAATTTTTTGTGTCTTGATTAATGTGCTTTTTTATTCACTGCCATTAATTTGTCACACAGCTGAAACATGAGTACTATTTTATTTTTGAGTTGAGATTTCAAAAATGAGGGATTGTTAGGACATCAGTTAACAAGATAAAAAAAATCTATTTATATTATGTTTTAAAAAGTGTTTAAAAAATACAAATTATTATTATTCTTTCAATAACATATTAGTATGTTAATTAATTATTAATTGTAGAATTTATACTTGCCTTGAAGATGCAGAGGAGATTTTCACTGAAATTCTTGCGGTTGCGGTAATTCTTGTAGTTTGAGTCCAATTTCTCAAACTGAACCCTGGTAGCAAAATAAAGGTGGATTTGTTTTATGTTTTTTTTTTTTACTGCATACTATTGGCTCAGTTACCATGAGGGACAGAGTTATGTGGAGACACTATCCTCTTGGTTGTTATAACGGACTTTAATACAGTTGCATATGAATTCCTCATGAACCTGATGACTCTAATGTATGATCTTATTTAATGGTGCTGAATTTAACTTTAAAAAAATGGTATTGTATTTCATATTTTCATTGTTATATGGATCAATGCACATAATCAATTTACTTCAAAAAAGCACATTACATTTCAAAACTATGCTTTTTGGCTTTATTTTAAGGAAAAAAGTAATTACAAATTTCGGCATAGTAGATCCATTTATTTTGTAATTTATTTTAATAAATAAATAAAAAAATCAACTGTTATGTTTTGTTTTCACCTGTTGAGAAGAAAAGTTGCCAGTTCCACATCACTCTTCAATCCCTTCTGTGCTTTCAGAGCTTCCCACCGTGTAATTTCTTCACCAATATTTACTGTGGACTTATGTCCTTTGTTACTAAACCACGAAAATCACATAAAAATTACAGGTTCACAGCTGTCAGTTTCATATGATCAAACCATTGCTAAACCAGCTGCTTACTGCTACCTACAGTACTTTATTAGCACAGAAAAGTGGTTGATGGGAAATACAGTTTTATGAAAAACAAAAAACAAAAACAAAAAACTTAAAACATGAAATACCTTTTGGAAGGTGATGGTGTTTTCTCACTGAAGTTTGGTCTATCTCCCTTTGAATGGTCACTCTTCATAGACACAAAGCTGAATACATTTGAGCCTGATCTTACACTAATGAGAAAAAAACAACAACACAAAGGTAATTCAGTCATATTTAAAGATCTTGTGTTGCAAAGTAACTGTTCTGTATTTTCATGGTGAATGTATGAACCTAAACGAATATGTTCATTAAAGATTAAACAGTTTGCGATAAATTATGTTCTGTGATTCATTTTTGTATTTAATCAAGTTCTATTACATACACAACAGTGAGAAAATAACATCACTATAATGCAAAAGATATGAAATAACTTTTGTTAGTTGTTTTGATGATACTGCGGTATAATGACAAATATTTCAGCAAATCTTACAGAATTAAAACATAAATCTCGATTTAATTCTCTACAGTATGTTATGCATGATGACATATTTGAATTATTTACTAATAAATAAACAATGGATCACTGTAAGATGGTTGGAGGAAGAGAACAAATACCTCGTGTTACATGGTGTTTTCTCACTGAAGTTTGGTCTGTCACCCTTTGAATGGTCACTCTTCACAGACACAGAGCTGAGCACATGTGAACCTGATCTTACACTAATGACACAAAGAACAGAAGGAAAAAGGAAAAAAAAATTCCTTGGTGAATTTATGCCTCATTGTGGTTGCCTGTGTAACTGTATGAAAAGGGTCTGGCTGCAGACTTGCCCTTGCACTCTCAGACTTGCATTCTCAGACTTGCACTCTCAGACACTTGCACTTCCGCTAGCAACGTCACTTGCAGTCTTTATTTTTTTATTTTGTTCTATTTATTGATAACTTTTTGTTTGAATCTCTCAACATTTTGCAACAGTAGTCAGGTGGTGAAGACAAGAAAAAAGAAACTAAATTACGATGTCACTTGCAATCGCCTCTTACCCTCTCTGCTACCTCCGACACTTGCAATCGCCTCTTACCCTCTCTGCTACCTGTGACGTCACTTGCAATCAACACAAATCGTGAGTGTTGCCAATGGAGACAAGATGCTGTGGTGGTGATTAAACGATTAAAACTAAATTAGTAGGCCTACTACTATAACGTACAGGGTCCTGCAAGAAAAAGACAAGACAGACAAATCAGTGACCACAGAACAGCAAAATATGAACGCAATGCACAAAGTCTATTGTTAATCGTTTTTCTCCTGTAGAAAAAAACAAACACTTAATATGGCATAATGTATTAAGATACATTAAGTTCAATTAAATGACCAAATTCGATATATATTTATTATTTAATGTAAGCAGCAAATGGCTATGATCACAATGCGCAAACTTTGTCCTCCCATACAACAAAACGCTTAATGTGGCCTAATAACAGACTAAGTTGATAAAGACAATTCAGTAGGCCTACTGTCTTGTTGTTGACTTAACGTATATACAGACCAGCAAATATGAATATGCATTATGAAATGCATTAAGTGATTTTAAAAGGATCAAATCCGTACAGTCAAGCAGATGAGTACAGAACGCAGTGCGTTAAATTAAATACACATAATGTAGCTTAATGGACAAAGTCAGTGATATAAACGAGACAGTTTATTCCATATGGAATAATGCTTAACGCGAAACTTTGCGTGTAGCGTTTATTCTGGGCTCACCTGCTTGCCTGTACATATTAGTTATGTATTTTAATAATGTAGAGAAGCATATTGAGTTTGACCTTTATCATCTTAGTCCATTATGCCACATTTTACAGTATGTGAGGAAAATACTATATGCATATTAATTAAAATAATGAACTGTATATTTAATTTGATATTTTAATAGCATCTTAATACATTGAGCCATGTTAAGTGTTTATGTTTTTCTACGGGAGGAAAACGCTTAGCGAGAGACTTTGCGCAAGCATTCATATTCTGGTGTTCTGGCCACGGATTTGCCGGTCCCACTGGGCAAAGTTACGTCCAGTGGATGTCTTTTTTATGTCTTTGCTGACGTTGAAAAGACGTCCACTGAGGAGCCAGAATGAAAGTTTTTTTGACGTCTTCTGTACGTCTGATTTAGATGTTCACAGAACTTGCTTTCAAGGTTAAAAACTAGTTCAAAAGTGGTCAGTGGACATATTTTCAACATCATTTAAGGTTCATTTAGGCATAATTTATACTGTTTCTGGACCAAATCAACACTCCCAGGATTTAGACTTGTGTTATTTCAATGTAATTTCCAGACACTGTGTTTGTCCTAAAATCAAGAAAATAAAATAATCTTTAAGAAATAATGAAATAACTCTCGATTGAGCATGTGGTAAAATCAACTGCAAATCAAAGACATTAAATCTCCGAAGATCTCAGCATCGGAGGATCAATCAAAATGGGTGTATTCCTTCAGTTGGACCTTTAGAACCTCATTGCAGGTTATTTGTTTAAATTTTAAAAATACAGCTATTTCAATAGATGGCAAACTTGATCACATCTCCTCAAAAAACAATGTAAAGTTTAGAAGAAAAGTGGCTGCAGAACAAAAAGAGGCCAGCCAATTTTTATTTTAGAATTAGAAAAAAGCAAGCTTGCCATTTCAGCTGGATTCTACTGGCCTGGAATGGGGGTGAATGTTGATAAATGGTTTAAAAAAATAATCTTTTCTACATTGCTGTGAGACAAACTGATTATGTTAACAGCTAGGATGAATTTAGAGGGGAAAGACACAAGGACCAACAATGTAAATTTATTGACCATTACACAAAATAGACTATGCTATTCTGACTAAATATGAAGCAGTTGTGTACTGCATTACTTTATTTCACAGGTTTGGGGCAACAAAGATCATTCTTTCTGACCAATGCACAGAGTCTGTTAACCAGGTTTATAATTTATTGAATAAAGGGGAAAAAGATCACTATGAATTAAAATTTTCATGTGTGCATAGGGTTCTGATTCATACCCAACATTTATGGTTCATTGTATACTTATTCTAATGCATGTTTTGCTCACACAAATATTTTTTAAGTGCATACATAAATACAACAACAGCAAGGCATATAATAAAAAGTAAAAATAAATGAGCATAATTGAATAAGTATACGACAGTATAAAACAGAATAGCCAAACCCTCAAGCACCACATTGTAATCGGTAATAAATCTGATTGAAAAACAAAAAAAGGAAATAAAATTCAAGTTGAAAAACCTCTCGTCTTAAAACTATTTTCAAGTTTAGGATTTAGGATGGTATTTTGAACCATTTGACTTGCCGTACATCCAGTCGTTCTTCTTGCGCACGCTAGTTCTGATCGTACGTATAGTAACTCGGCATCTACGCAAGAATTTTAGTATGTTTGCGTAAAGGGGAACAGACATTCCGAGGGGAACAGAAACGACTGCTACACCGGTCTTGTCTTTTTCTTGCAGGACCCTGTACGTTATAGTACTAAATTAGGTTTAATTGTTTAATCACCACCACAGCTTCTTGTCTCCATTGGCAACATGCACGATTTGTGTCGATCGCAAGTGTCGGAGGTAGCAGAGAGTGCAAGTAGCGATTGCAAGTGACATTGTACTTTAGTTTCTTTTTTCTTGTCTTCGCCACCTTTCTACTGTTATAAATGTTGGGAAATTCAAACAAAAAGTAATAAAAAATTTAACAAAATAAAAAAATAAAGACTTCATGTGACGTCACTATCACTGTAAAACCCGACAAGTAAACTTAACTCAAACCATTTGAGTAAACAGATTGCCTTGATTAAAAACAGTTTTTAAACTTTGTATTCAAGTAATTAAGTGATTAACTAAGCGCTGATTGAGAATTAGTGATGAACAGCTGCTGCTAACAAACAGAATCACTGAAGAAAAGAGAAACACAAGAACTACTACAACTGACTTCAGACACAGACTTAGATGAAATCAACTGAAATAAAATACATGAAATCTCTCAAGATCTGATTAAACAACCCCACAAACAGCATCACCAGCTCCACTTATTAATAACCAGACTGACTTTATTTCTGTCAGACGTCTACAGAAGATCTTATTGAGAATGAACTAAGGTTTAGATGTTGATTTATTTTCATTTGAAGTAACCATGTTAGAGATCAGTGTTTGCTTTAGTTGGGCTCTTGACCCTTGACTTCAGTCTTAGTGTTTTCTCTGACTGTTATAGCCATGTGTTTTTAAAACATGTTTGTTGCATCTCAAAAGCCCAGAAAAAATGACATTAGCATTTTCTACATACCCATTGATGATAATCATCAGTTATTGAACTGTTCGGAGTGTAACCTCTGTTGAAACGAATGTTGTTTAATTAGTTAGATAATACAGTAAAAGTGATTCTAAGAAGCAGTGGTTCTGTGATAATCAGGTAATATAAAGGACTTTTTAAACAGTTTGGCCTTCTATGGTGTCAAGCAGTCACACACAGACATCAATAATCAGCATATGAATCTCCACAATGGTTACCATAATAAAAATAAAATGCAGCAGAGCATGCTGGGAACCATAAATTAGCTTTGTAGTATAATAATACAATATAATAATATAATATAATAAGCATGTTTTTTCTTTTTTTGTCACCATTGTTGAGGTTCATATTCTGATTATTGATGTCTGTGTGTGACTAATTACTGCCATAGAAGAAAGATGTGCATAAAATGTTCAATCATTTTATGTCAACAGATTATCATGAAACCACCAGCTGTTTGAAAGACTTCCATTATAATAAACTTAACTAATTATACAGCACCTCTTTATTCAGATTTTGAACAGCTCCATAACTGATGATTGTCATCACCAGAAAGCTGCAATCAACATCTGTTAGTATTTTCTCTGGGTTTTTGAGTTATAACAAACATGTTTTAAAAAACCATGGCTATAACAGCCGGAGAAAACACAAAGACAGAAGTCAAGGGTCAAGAGCCCAACTAAAGCAAACACTGATCTCTAACATGGTTACTTCAAATGAAACAATAAATCAACATCTAAACCTTAGTTCATTCTCAATCAGATCTTCTGTAGACGTCTGATAGAAATAAAGTCAGTCTGGTTATTAATAAGTGGAGCTGGTGATGCTGTTTGTGGGGTTGTTTCATCAGATCTTGAGAGATTTCATGTATTTTATTTCAGTTGATTTCATCTAAGGCTGTGTCTGAAGTCAGTTGTAGTAGTTCTTGTGTTTCTCTTTTCTTCAGTGATTCTGTTTGTTAACAGCAGCTGTTCATCACTAATTCACAATTATCACTCAGTTAATCACTTAATCACTTAATTGCAATGTATATCTTCTTTCAGTGAACTCAACTGAATTAAGTTCAGAGTACTCAAAACTGTTAGTTTTTTCAACTTAAATGGTTTAAGGCAATCGGTTTCCTCAAATGGTTTGAGTTAACATAACTTGTCAGGTTTTTAAGGATATCAGTTTACTCAAACGGTTTGAGTTAAGTTTACTTGTCGGGTTTTACAGTGATAGCGGAAGTGCAAGTGTCTGAGAGTGCAAGTCTGCAGCCAGACCCTCTTGAACTGTATTACGGTAATAAGGCTCCAGACTGAGATCAGTAAATAGTAAAGCAGACATTGTGTTCTCTGATTTATTCTTCTATTTAGTCCATCTCCATCACATACACCACAGTGAAGAGATTAGTTAACATCACTGTAGTGTAAAACAAAATAAATACCTTTTTGAAGGTGATGTTTTTTCCCCTCTAATGTTCGGTCCGTCTCCTTTTATTCGGTCACTCTTCACAGACACAGAACTGGACACATGTGAGCCTGATCTTACACTAAAGACACAAAGAACAGAGAGAAAAAAAACACTATTACTGGAGATTCTTCCAGCTACACAGTCAAGCATTCACATAACAGTCCACATATAATATTCAAGTCACTAAATGAACAAATAATCTACTGTACCTTCATTGTTGTATCACTCAATTTTACTATGGGGTTGGGGTTGAGATAGGGCTTGGATTGTTTAATAATGTTGAATAATATTATTAAATATTTAAGGATCACTGTTAAATGCTTTGAGAGACACATTAAATACCTCTTGTTACATGTTGTTTTCTTACGGAAGTTCGGTCCATCTCCTTCTGAACAGTCACTCTTCACAGACACAGAGCTGGATGCATGTGAACCTGATCTTAAACTAATGACAAAAAGAAAAGAAAAAGGTTTCAGGAATTACAGGGGTTACTTCAGTCTCATTTGAAGATGAGTTGCAAATGGTAATTAAATGCAATATGGCTGTACATTTATTGTATTATTCATTTAAGATCTACAACACAGTGAAAACATTAATGGTTTCAGTTTACTTTGTCTTCATTAAAAATTGTTTCTGGCTTCACCATACAGTACATAAAAGACTGTGTATTATTACACATTTAAAAAAAATAAGACATGAAACAGTAAATTAAAAGCATGCACAAATTAAAGAATGGAACAAAGCGTGTGGAATTCCTTCTAGTTCATGATGGTGTTTCCTCACTAAATGACAAACATGAGCCTGATCTTTTACTAACAACACAAAGAGTAAAAATTAAAGAAAATTGAATGTCTTCGATATTTTGCAATTAAAGGGACAGTTCACCCAAAAATGAAAAATCTGTCATTAATTACTTACCCTCATGTCGTTCCAAACCTGTAAGACCTCCTTTCATCTTCGGAACACAAATTAAGATATTTTGATGATTTCTGAAATCTCTCTGACCCTCCCGTAGACAGCAAAGTAATTACCACGATCAAGGTCCAGAAACTCAGCAAGGAGATTGGTAAAATAATCCATGTGACATCAGGTGTTCAACTGTAATTTTACGAAGCTACGAGAATACTTATTGTATGCAGAAAGGAAAAAAAGACTTTATTCAACAGTGGGCTAGTTGCAAATCTCCGCCATCTTGGATTTCCGGTCTCGCGAGTGTGTGCGTAGATATTTCCGGTTCTGCTAAACGTCAGTGCAGAGAACCGGAGAAATCCAAATATTACCTTCTATATCTTTACAGGATTTATAAAATCACTTCAAATGCAAATAAGATGCAAACTGCTATTATCACTATACTATAAATGTTAACTGAGCCAGTGGATTTGAAACTTGTGTATGTTTGGGTCTGGTGAATTAATTTAATACACTAATGTTCACTAATGTTCACAAAATGAAAGTTGAACTCATGGTGTGTATACACAGCTACATAATGTATTTTTATCTAAACATTTATGTAAATGTACAAATTAATTATTTCTCGAAAATGTTTGTATTACATAGATTTTTTTTTTTAAATGAAATATTTACCTTGAGAGACGTGGGCTGCGATTTATCTTCATAAGTATCCATTTCTCAATTGTGCACAATACATCAGTCTGTTTCATCATTATTTTCACAACATATTTTATTATTTTACACAGTAAACTAATACATTACTAATTTTAATACCTGTTTTATCTGATAATGAATGCAAAAGAATAACTATACATGCGCTGCTCATAGACAGATGATTTAAGCTGCAGATCTTTCACAAAACAAATAAACATTGATAAAAACACACATGAATGCAAACAATGATCTTTTAATTAATGCAAACCTACCATTTTTACATTAGATTTAATTGTATAGTTACAGTTATAAATGGTTATCAAATAAGGTTAATAAAACATGCTTTATCAGAAATATTTGTGCGTCTCGTTTGACAGTCAGAAAGCTTGATCTTATATAACAGTCAGAACAAAACCAGCTTTTCGAAAATAAATTTTTTGCATATTTGAGTGGTTTGTGTTTTAAAGAAGAAATCCCTGTGGACTGATTAACCTGAAGCTGATGCTGATCCGCATAATCAACAGAAGAATAAAGCAATCTCCGTGTTGTATCTTGATGAATTTCCACACAAAGGTACGCAAAAATGTAAGGAGGATGTTTCCCCATGTCTTTGATATACCACTATCCGCTGTTAATTTTGAAAATCATTACTTATATACATCTAGCCAAGTTTCGTATGTAAGTTTCCCTTACAGTAAATGCGAGGATCACAAGACCGGAAGTAAGTATGCACACACTCGCGTCACTGAAGCTCACCAGCACCATCTTGTGCACCTTGCCCATTCGTCTCCTCCACGTCGCCCACAAGCACCATTTTGGAAAGTATCCAACATAAACAGTGTATGCTGTTCTGTGTCAGCTGCATCACACGGATATGTAGTTTTTATTCAAAGCAGAAACAACGCAGAAAATGCACACACTGTTTACATTCAGTGGATTCTCTCCAAAATGGTGCCAGGGTGATGCGGCGAAGATGAATTGTTGAATTTTTTTTTTTTTTTTTTTCTTTCGCGCAAAAAAGTATTCTTGTTGATTTGTACAATTATGGTTGAACCCTTTATGTCACATGGATTCTTTTACCGATCTCCTTCCTATGTTTCTGAATCTTGATCGTTGTCTGTGGGAGGGTCAGAGAGCTCTCAGGATTAATCAAAATTATCTTAATTTGTGTTCTGAAGATGAACGGAGGTCTTAAGGGTTTGGAAAGATTTGAGGGTGAGTAATTAATGACAGAATCCTCATTTTTGGGTGAACTATCCCTTTAAGTTGATAATTAGTTAAAATTCACTGTGAAAAACTAGTTAAACCATGCATTATTAAAATTTTCTCAAATGTGAAAGTGAAAATGTAACACAATATTGCAAATTTGAGAACTAAAACCATAGGGATATATGATATGTACTTACTGAAATACTTTCTAACAGTCTATGTGTGACCAACAATAGGAAACATTAAATACCTTTTGGTAGAGGTTTACCTCTTACTGAAGTTTGGTCCATAACCTTTTGAATGGTCAGTTTTCACAGACACAGAGCTGACCACATCAGAGCCTGATATTTCACTAATGAGAACAGAAGTTTCATTTGAACAAATTTGATGTTCTAATTAAACTTAATTAAGTTCTCAAAGCTCAAAGGGTTTTTCCTGGCTCAAAATTAGAAACAAACACTTTTTTTAATGCAATTTTAGGTGCTATAAAACTTAAATGATTGAAAAAAATGACAATTCTAAAGTTACATTTTACAAACCTGTTGAACATTAAATTTTATGAAAAATAAATTAAAAGGGGCCTTTTTGTATACAGTATGGTGAATATATAACACTACGTTGTTAAACATTTCATGACACTGAAAATATTTATGCACTCTTTATGGATAAATGTATCCTTGTCTACACTGCATTGATCCAAAATACATTTATACACTTAAAGTGTCTTTCTAGAAAACAAAATATTTTCTTACAAGGTTAGGTTAATTCTTCTGATACATTATCAAATGCAATCTCATTAGGGTAACAGGTGCATTAGAGCTAACATTACCACCAAGCTAAGACTTTTTATAAAATGAATAGTACGTTTTACTCAAATCTCACTTCAGTTCAGCATCAAATGTTTGTAATAACTTATTTATAGTTTTTATACTAAACTACCAGCTTTGCATTTCTCATGAAAATGTTCTTTATTGTTGAGAAAACACCCCAAATCTCATTAAAATAACATACAAACCATATACTATTGTAATTGTGTGTTAAGCATAGGGCCCTATGAAATCAGCTTTATTTTTTTCCCAAATTTCGTTCTAATTTTTCTAGAATCCTTTTTCATGGTTAAATTACATTTCATTATCAAAAAGCATGTCTAATTAAAATCATGGAACTTATACAATGTCACATCAGTTTATTAAAAGTTTGACAAAAATGACGTTTAGGGCCATATTAAATTTTATTTTATTTTTCACCATATTGTTTCACCAGTTATTGTTACCAACTTCTGTGTTGTAGCATGTCTAATTATTTGAATGCATAAAAACAACTTAATTTCTATACATTTATTCTTTAAAAATAGCCTTATTAAATTCTGATTTTTCTTCAGAAATTCAGTGAAGCTCAGAGCAGTTCTGGTTATGTTCTTTGTGTATTTATGTCCATATTTATTGATGACAGATGCTGAAATCACCACAAGCATTGCGCACGCTTTAGTGTGTGTGTAAACAGAACCGCGTGTCATTAATTTTTGCAGAAATATGTTTGCGTAATATGAGTTAATGCTCATAAGATCGCGTAAATCAGTGGAAAATTCATAGAAGTTATGATTCTGTGTAAAAAAATATCAAGTAAACTTGTATATAAATATTTGTATATTTCCAAATATGAACTAAAAGCTCTAATGGAAGCAATTCAGTGATGCTTGCACGTGACTGCCTGCCTGAGTTTTGTTGAAAACCAGAGGCGCATAAAATTTGGTGGAGATGGTCGCCTCATATTTCTCTATGCAGAAATTTATTTTATTTAAGTTATAATTTATGATAAAGTTTATGATCAGTCAATTTTCTTGGTGGCAAGTTAAATTGTAGTGAACAAAACATTTGGACAAAGATTTGACAAACCAACTGTGACTCGTGTTGACTACAAATATATATTTTTAAATACATCATACAGTTTATGCATGATCAACATTAAGAAAACCATAAAATACATTTTGGAAGATGATGGGGTTTTCTCACTGAAGTCTGGTCCATCACCTTTTGAATGGTGACTTTTCACAGAGCTGGACACAAGTGAACCTGATCTTTCACTGACAAGAGCAGAAAATTCACTTTTAAAGGAGATTCTTCAGTCTTATTTGAAGAGCATTTGCCCTTCTACTGACTATGAACAGAAGAATGTGTTTATGTTTGGTTTTCTGTTTAATCAGTCAAGTTCAATCACAGATACAACAGTGAAGAAATGTAAATAGTGTATGTAAAGCACATTAAATACCTTTTAGCTTTTGATGATGTTTCATCACTAAAGGACACATGTAGGCCCACATTTTCACTAACAATAACGAAAAGTCTCATTCTCAGTCTCATTTGAAGAGGCTTCATTCAGATGGTAATTAGAATAAGTACAACACTGTTAACCCTTGCTGTATTTTCTAGGGTAAATAACTGTAAAATAGCCATTGTTTTGCTGTATCTTCTGGGAACAATATCTTACTGTAATATGAGGCGCATCTTTAAGAATTTATGCAGCTCAAATAATAAATTACAGTAAATTACTCTATGTACCCATTACAGGTACCAACTGTAACATTAATCAGTAAATTACTGTCCTCCAACACTACTCAAGTGCATTATGTCAAATTATATTGTGAAGTGTACACATATTCAGGCAGAAACCAAGGATTTATGCAATATGCATTAACACACACATACACACGCACTGACTGCCTTATCCTAAAAGTGAAGGTGTTGCCTCTTTAAGGCAGCCTGGAGGTCAAGTCATTTGTTTACTTTTCAGCGTGCATCGTTAGTCAACCAGCTGTGACGTTTTCATGTTTTTAAGCCTTAAAATGGAACCTTACACAAGGAGTAAGTAAACTGTCCAAATATAAGTGTGGTTTCTAGAATACTTTATGTGAAGTTAAATCGTTATTATTTGTTCTTGGACTTCCTTTGTTTCCAGAATGCTATATGGTTAGTTGAGTTTTGAGCCTCTCCTCAAAACTTTGAGTGACATCCCTTGGTGTTGCAAAATACTGAATTGATCAAAAATTTACCAACTCAGATTGTTTTATGTATTTAGTAATGTTTTATTTATTCATTTAATTGGTTAGTCAACATTTGCCGCAATGTACAGATGCAAACTGTGCAATGTGCCTTTCCACCAGCTTAGTGCTTTTTATGCACATATAAAAAGACACCAACATAGAGCAAATTTTCAATATGCCTGTGGAATGCAGAAGTTCCCTTGTACATTTAAGAAATTCTCCTAGTTTAGGTCTCAAATGCACAGAAATCACAGGCAGTCACAAAAACAAGATAAAGTTATACATAGGCCTCCACAGGCGAACCTCCACTGTCAGGTCCTAGCGTGTGCATTTGTGGCTTGTAACTTTTCAGAGCTGTGCTTCCACTTGCGAATTCATATGAGATGGTATAAAAGTTTGCTTACTCCTTTTAATGCACTATTTTTTATTTAAATAATTAAATAAAACTATTAAAATAAAACCCTTTAAAGGGAATATTGCTACGTTTTTGCTGAGTAATCTATTTTTTATTTTTATTAAATTTATTATGTTGTTTTCAAGGAAACTTCCACCAAGATGTCAATGGAGACTGAGCAAACCCTACCAGCCACACCAAGGCTCATCATGCTTGGTTAACTTAAAATATATAGTAAACAACCTCTATGCTTCTTTGCAGTTTTCATGGTGACTTTTCATTTTTCAGGAGATAAACTTCAAACCTCATCTAAGTGGATGGTCAGCATTGAGGGGAAAGTGACACATTGCATTGAAGAGAAGCTGGATTTTGCTGCAGCTCTCTCTGTGCTTTTTGGTTGCTTATATTTTTTTAAATATTGAGTACCAGGAGTCAGCCAGCGCCACACTTGAGCTTATTCAAAAGTAAGTGTTAAAAATCATTATGTCCAATCATGGTTTTATTTAAGGAATATATTTTTTGCCAATATGTATTTGTTGTTGTACTTGGTTCTCATAATACAGGTATATATATATATATATATATATATATATATATATATTTTCTTTTTCTTTTTCAGCGGCAAATCTGGGTCTACAGTTAAAAGAAAGGTTCAAAATGTGAATCCACATGTCCATACATTTTTGTAGAGCCTTACCGAATATGAATAGAAAAAAGTAAGCAAAAGCAGTATTTCTTAAGACTTTCATTATAAAAACATAAACTGGTAATTTAATTTTTGTTGAATTATTACAGGTTTGGAACAACATTTGGGTCAATGGTGAATGAGTATTATATTTTGTCACTACATATTTTGTGTGTGTGTGTAATATTGTAAAGGAAGAAAACATTATTTCTATTCTCTTATAATTTTATGGTAAATATTGATTCATTAATTTGCTTTTATTGAAAATATACTTGATTAATTAAGTTACTAAAATACACTGGCCTTGTTGTTTATTTATTTTACTTTTGTTATTATATAGTTAAGGAAATAAGAATACTTGTATTTTGTTTATAATTTTTTACTGATGTTGTAAGATGTTATTTAGCCAATTCTATAGATAATGTGGTTGTTTTTGTGTTTTTTTTTTCATTTTAGTATATGTTCTGATTTGTTTAATTGTGTGATATATTTCATGTTATGTATTTGTTTTTCCCAAATAATAAAATATATTTGTATGAATATTTCATATGCAATCTCTTTTTAAAAAATAAATAAATAAAAATATTGTCATTCTGGTGTTACACAAATATTATATACAGTAAATTTATATGCAGTATTATACTGAGTGGTTTCGTGTATAACAGTAAATAACTGTCAACACTCCAGCCAGTTATTCACTGTAATTCTTTATTTACAGTATATAACTGGCAACACTGTTGCCAGTTAGTCACCGTAATGGTTCAGTTACAGTAAAATACTAGCAACACTGTTGCCAGTTAGTAACTGTTAAAGATTCATTACAGCAACTAGCTGGCAACAGTGTTGCCAGTATTTTACTGTAAAAAAACCTGGTAAGGTCTAACAGTGAATTTAACAAACAATTTATTTTATTTTATATTTTATTTTATAGTTTGAACAAAAACATGTTCTACTCTTCTGAGTTAGAGCAACACAAACAGGAACAACGTTGTGAGACCTGGCAGATCCCCAATGTTTAAATACCTCAGCTAACCGACTGTTGTCACTATACGAATTGCTGTGACATGACTAATGCCTTTTCATTTCAGAGAAATGTAATGTTGTAACTGAGGTGCAAACAATGTCTTTATTCGACTCTGGACTCTAGAGAAGTGCTTGAATTTTATAAACTGTTATAGAGGAAGGAACACATCATTTTATCTCTTTTTACACCCGCCACTGAACTTTTATGATTAAAGTAACAGACTCAGTCTTACCTCTGTTTCACTGAGACGCTCATCTCAGACAGAGAGTCCTTTCCTCGCTCCTCTGACATACTGCAGATAAACTGCCGTTGAAAAACAGCACTGGTATCTTTGTGTTGAAGACTATCAGATGCTCAGGACAACCTGGACATGAGGTGAAAATAATGACATGTTGAGTTGGCAACATACAAGCTGTATAAAAAGAACACAGGCTCTGAAACTGTTAATATTACATTACATTAATTACATATTACAATATTACAATACATTACATTTAGTCATTTAGCAGACACTTTTATCCAAAGTGACTTACAAATGAGGACAATGGAAGCAATCAAAAACAACAAAAGAGCAATGATATATAAGTGCTACAACAAGTCTCCTATTGCATTTCCTGTAGTGTAACAATGTCAGACAACTCTTCATAATATATAGCTATAAATGTAGAAACATAACTACATCATTTTTACATTATTTTAGCATTGGACATATTACAGAGGGGGGAACTGAACTTTCTGTGCAGTTTTATATATTTTGGACTCACTTTTTACGCAACAAATTAACAATTATTATACAGCATTGGATAATTACGTCAGAATGCATTTTATTAATTTCAACTGCTAAGTGAACTGAAACATGCTCTTTAATCACTGGTGATTTATTACATTCTCTTTTGAAACAAATTAAAAGACATTAGCAACATTCACCCACGTGCTTTCCTGCCTAACTGTAAACTTACTTTCGATTTCGCATCATTAGGAAAATAAAAAGCGGGATTAAAAAAAAAAAATATCCGTAATACATAATATAAAAAAAAAACATTAACTGTTCATTCACATATTCACATATGTGTATATACCACTAACTGTAATCAATGACGTCTTAAAACTTACTTGCAGTAGTACGACGGTCTTCAGCAGCCAGAACACGGTGCAGAATACTTTCTCTTTCTTCCCTTTACGACCCTTGTCACATGATGTGACTCCAATTCTTTTCATTTACGATCTTTTCTGCTTGTAGACTTTGTTCATGGTTAAACATTAACTGTTTCAACATTCTCAATTTGCCTTGAAGCTCAAAAACGCAGCACATTTGAGTCTTGAATTAAATTGTGTTAGATCAAGTTCATATAATTCTGTCAGCTTAATCAATTTTCCTATGAAACATGACGCTATAAATCTTACACAGTAATCTATATCCTGACCAAACAGAAATGTTTTTGTTTTAATAAGAGGGAACATCTGGTTGTGATTTACGGAAATGGACGCCTCCAAATTGCTCTTTCCTAGGATCAGTATAATACCTATTTGACGCCATCATTTAACCTTCATTTTATGTATCTAACTTTTTCCTCCCATTATTTTCTGAACTGCGAATGGAAATAAAGAACGCTATTCTTTGACACTGTTGTGTTCAAATGAGTAGTTTAGTCTGTGAAACAATGCGTTGAAACAATAGCTGTGTCTCATTTAGAATGCGCCCTCCGAAGGACACACAGCTATTTGTAACCTTTTTTAAAAAACATTCTGAACAGGAAACAGTGTTCTGATTGGTCGTGGATATATAGTTGTGAGGTAAACATCGGTCCTTTACTGATGAATCAGACATTCTCACATCAGGACACGCGGGGGCGATAAAAACTTAAAACAAGCTTAAAAACTTTTCTGGAAAGATAGTTATTTGTGTATATATTCACTCTATTTAACACTAGTGTACATCTTATAAAACATATTTATAAAAAAACATGTAAAATATATTTGCTACCCTGCTGACAACAGGTGAATCCAGTCTAATGTGTTTTACTGATCTTAATTCAACTGGCCACCAATGAATAATAATAAAGAATATTACAGAAAATAAAACATCACAGCACTATGTTTTTGTACCATGGTATAATCATAGCGCCATCTAAGAACTAAGGTGCCAACAAAGTATCATGGCATTACCTTCTGATTCCATCACTATAATACTATACGGTACTTATTTGTGAAGGAAATGTTTAAAATTAATTAAAAATAGTTATTCTGAGAGTTTTAACATGTATGTAATTATTGTTACCAAGAGAGGTCCAGGGAGGGACAAACCACAAACTGCTGACAGGGTGTTGGCCCCCAAGGTTCACTGATGCAACAAAAGAAATACTGTACAAAAGAGCAATGTGTCATTGACCCCATTGGTGAAAATCTGTTATACACACACACACACACACACACACACACACACACACACACACACAATCACACAATTCAAACGTAAGAACATTTAGGATTGCATTTGAAGGCTGTATACATCATTGAGGATGTCTTATTTAAAAAAAGTAACCATAATACAATTGACTGTTATTGCTTGTGAGGTTTAAAATACTATAATTAATTTTTTACTTTGCAATTGAATGGTTACTTTTCTTAAATGAGACTTCCCCAATGCAGCCTTAAAATGTGACCTCCAGTGGGCCCAGCCTAGATGAGACACAGCTACTCAGTCTCTTCTTCTGTACTCTAGAGATCCTATGACCCAGTCTAGATGAGAGGATAAACATGAATCTTAATGTAATTGAAAAGAAACTGAGTTCTGCATTGAACAATAGGTCTAAAAGCTTAGGAAACTGCATAAAGTTGTTACAGTATTGAGCTTTGGGTGAGTCAGCATGTTAATGACTGACACAGGTAGTAAGGCTCAATCCTTTAACATTAGTTTAGTCAGTCAACTCTTGGAAAGGATTGTAAAAGATTTATTGATAAATTTAGAAAACCACCATCCTCCTGAGGAGACAGCGGAAGTTCTGTAAAAAAAATACAAAATCACACATCGACTTAAAAAATAGTGCAGGGTAGAGGCTATATTTGACTCAAATGACAGACTGAGTTGTGTATTTATTCTGTATGGAATGATTTCAAATATTATTTTCAGTTTTTCATTAAAATGTTTCATAATTGATTAGGGCTGCCTGAAAAAAAATCATATAAAAATGTTCTAGCATTATTATTCTGAACAAGTAAAACTGATTCTTTGTTAAAACATCAATATTTGTAGGCCTACTTTACTTTAGAAGTCTGATGGTGTTTAACTCTCAGCTAAAGCAGATGACACAACTACAGCTCCCTCTAGAGACTGAACAGATAACAGCACTGACATCAGTGACTTTAGATGCCTTTGTTTAAGCCCTGCATCTTTGTGACTTTTACATTACATTTACTTTACAATAAACTTGAGCTTATATTACTTTAATGTCACTTATTGATACTTTCCCTTCAGCAATATAATTCTAGCGTCTTTGGAAACACTTTATTTTGACTGTCCCTTTTGAGCATTCGTTTGACACTTTATTGTGATGGTCTCCCAGCAGATACTAACTATAAGTAACCTACATGTCAACTTATTCTAACCCTAATCCTACCAGTCTACTAATACTCTATTCAGGGGCGCCTCTATGGTTTATGGACCCCCTGAGGAGCATATTTACTTTGGCCCCCTCTGTAAAAATCGTGTGAGGCCAGTAGTGCAAATCATTCATAAGTTACAATGTGTTACGTTTTCAAATTAGCAAATGGAGTTGGGATATCATCTAGTGGTCATTTCAACAAGAAGGTAATTCATTTACCAATTTCATGCATTATTTCATATTATATAATATTGTTTTAGTGTTGAGATCAACTGAAAACAAGTGTTTTAGTGTCACAGACAGAGTCTGGACAGGCCCTGATCTGGAGAGTACATGTTCTGTCTGAACTAAGGCCTTCATGGAGAAATCTATCTGAAAGCAGTTCACTGGTTTGAAAATAGTATGATGACAGCATTAAATTATGATATTGTTCTTATTTCATTTTCACACAAACACACAGTGATGAACTCAGTCACAGATTTTCAGACTAAGAAATCTGACCCTGAATACTACAGCACCACAGTGGTGTCCCGAGCTCTGTCCTGGATTCACTTTTTACTGCTCAGATTCCCTCATTAAAATGAAGTGTAGATGACACAACAGTGATCAGTGCTGGGACAGTCATATGTGAAGAGTTCTGAAACATAGGTCCCCATACCAGTTTTCTTTTAACAACGCTTTGTGTGAAAGGGTTTTTTTTATAGATCAGTGTTAGGAATAGATCATATGGCATGAAGTCTACCAGATGAATGAAAAGCACACACCCTGCCCTGCCATCTATTTATTTGTTACCTTAATTACATTACCATAGCATACTAGAGTAGGGTTGTGGTTCATTGGTAAACGAGAGGCATTGACACCGACGGGGTGAGAAGACGAGAGCAGTTTGGAGATCTGAAGCCAAAGAAGATGCTGATTTATTCAAACTACTATTTTAATATGTGAAATAAGTTTATAACTACTAAAAACCTTTAAAACAGTTTGAACAGTTTTGTTATAGTATTGGGGTGTTTTAACTGACCACAAAAAAAAAAAAAAAAACCTTCTTCTAATTCATCTTTGCTCTGTTTGTGGCTGCTGTTGTGAGGTCAGTATCTGTCCGTTACTGCCATTGGTTTTCAAAGTTGGAAGACCAGAAATAGATTCTCAACTTGCTCTACAGAGTGTTGCTTCTGTGTGAAGTGTGTGTGTGTGTGTGTGTGTGAGAGAGAGAGAGAGAGAGAGAGAGAATCAAACATTCAATAAGCTACTGTAGAAAATAATGTACCACGCATGTCAAGACTAGGCTATATTTGATTCCATCATTGTCATTTTAAAATGTCTTTATAAATAAATAATAATAATGATGTGGTTGTGTTTGTTGGCAATGACAGTCATGTGTATTTCTGCAGGGAGTTGTTGCACATTCAATTTAATTCAAGTTTATTTGTATAGCGCTTTCTACAATACAAATCATTACAAAGCAACTTTACAGAAAATTACGTTTCTACAATATTTAGTAGTAGCTTATAAGTGGTGAATGTCAGTTTGTGCACATATGAGAGGACTTTTCAGAAAAATAATACAAGACGTAGTAAGCCAGACGATGAACATAATTAACAACAGTTATTATATGATGCAGTCACACTTGTAGCAATATTTGTTAGTTCTGTTTGTTGATTCAGGGTTAGCATCATCTGGGGTCCTCTGAGGGTCAGCATCATCTCTTCTCAGGTGTTCTGGATCCAGACTGGAGCTTGTGTAAATCCTAGTTACCACGGGATGTAAATCCCTTGGGAAAACAGAGAAACAAACAGAGACATCATTAGCATAGCTGCTGATCCAACAAAGTAAAATTAGTTTAACCCAAGCTAAAGAATAATACGTTTTTCTCTAAACTTTTTTGAGTTTGATGTGGGCAACAGCTTCTAATGTAGAGAAAATAGTGCCCATGTTGCCAGTCGTTTCATCTAGTTCATGTGTGTGTTTGGGTACAAATAGCAGTTGAGATAGATCATTTGCAGATCTGTCTTTGGTCGCTGGAATAATAGTTCTGCCCAGACGGTAACGCTGAGACATATTTTTTTGACTCCATTAAGTCTCTCTTTTTTATCACAAAATCCTTTGTGATAAAACGCTCAGTGAGAAATACTGTCCTATAACTCAAATGTCAAGCTATGCCCACGGCTTTGACAACAAATTCCCTCCGAACAGCCCCACAAATACCAGAATATCATTATGTGTGTCACTGTATTCCTGAAACAAATTATTTTCTACAATACATTTACGCCATTTTAATATTTAATGAAAAAAGTTTTAGTGTGTCTTTTGAGTGTAAAAAATTAAATATAAATAAATAGATTTGACAATTTCTCAGTTCATTTGCTTTCCACACTGTCTTTTCTTGCAGTAAGAGTCTGCCTTTACAGAAAATACAGGGCAGGAGACCAAAGACTTCAAAATAAAAGCACAAGTCTGAACAAAAAAATCTAGAAATAACAAAACAAAAGATCCCAAAAACCTTCACAGCACCTCAACACACTGATAACAGACTGTTAAAATATTCACTAACCTCAACTGAATCGGTTACTGACAGAGATAGACAAATTAAAACTGTTCCTTTCATTAGGCGTTTCCGATTAAGTGAAGTCAATATCACTGACCCGAGAGAGATTCTGTCTCTCTACACACTGGAGTTAAAGGACAGACACATTATCTGATACTGAGGATGTTTGGACTTTATAAGACATTGTCATAGCTCAAATAAATGAGAATAAAAATCATAAAGACTTTGGACTTTCTGAAGTAACAGCAGCAGAACAGAGAAGCCACTCGACATATTCAATATCACGGTCTATTCTGAGTAGAGAATTACTTTCTGAAATTACAGTCATAATTGAGAGTTATGTTAAATGATAGATTATATAGTACAGATATATCTATTTATATAATTACTATACAATTTGACCATTTAATAAAATAATAAATATCAATGAGAGGATCTCATATTTTTATTTCATTAATTAAAGTCCTTAAATCATCAGTCTAAAATATGTATATGAACAACTATTAATATATAATTTAGTATAAACAACTTCACACTGTTGAGCTCAGTTTGACTAGTAACACTCAGTCCTGAGGAGAATCATTTGAGGCAGAATATTTCCTTGTAATCGTCATGAACATGTTTAATGAACATAGAGAGATTACAGTTAAGCATCATGAACATGCACAAAACTATTAGAAACTTCAACAAAGTGAAAGCAGAAACCACAACTTCACAATAAAACAATCACAACATTACTTAAAACTCAAAAACCTGTTAAGTACAAATACCACTTATGCACAGAAGGATCTCATGCTTCATGCTTTGAACAAACACCACACTTAAATTATTAAAGTGCAAGGAATTATGGGTATTCCACTGAGCACACTAAATAATAGATACAACAATGTAAAGTTAAAAAAATTCTTAGCATTTAGTCTCCAGAAAAATCCACTAAATACTCATACAGGTCTTGTACAAAAAAATGTTTAAGCAAGTCGATGCAGCATCTGTGCATAAAACTTAGTATAAAGTATTTATTTACACAGAAATACATAGAAATACATTCCATATCAATTGATATTAAATTTCAAAGCATTAGTATCCAGTTATGAATTACATTGGCACACCAGCTAATGAATTTCCCCTTTACACTGTAAATACAATAAAGGAGGATTGTTGAATAAATGAACATTATGTATTACTGCACTGTCAACACACAACACTTAGCACTGCTGTGAAAGTGATGTAGAGGGGAAGAAATAAGAAGAGAGAGTCTTGACAAAGTTTGAACTAAGACACATTTGAAATGCATGCTAGTACTAGGTGGAAACACATAAACCTGATCACATTGAAATGAAACTTTCCTCATTGTTGAGTGGAAGGTGTATTTTAAGTGTTACCATCCTACAGTCTACTACATGATTGATGAAGATTTTATACTAAAGAGCCAGTCCCCTGTTTACTGTACGCATCTGTTCTCTGATCAACCTGTAAATAAAACAAAATGACCATTTGTATTAACACTAAACCAACAGCTCTAATTTCACATAAGCTTAGTTTCATTAAAACAAATTTGTCTCATTTGAAGGTCTAAACTTAATAATTTGAAAATGTAACAAATAAAAGCTTGCAAAATAAACTCTACATTAGTTCAATTTAAAGGATTAGCTCACTTCCAGAATAAAAGTATCCTGTTCATTTACTTCATGTCTTTCGTTTTCTTCAATCGAAAAAAACAAAATAAAATAAAATAAGGTTTTTAAGGGAAATATTCCAGGATTTTTCTCCATTAGTGGACTTCAATGGCGACCAGTGGAGTGAAAGTCCAATTTGCAGTTTCAATGCAGCTTCAAAGAGCTCGACATGGATCGCAACCGAGGAAAAAGGGCCTTTGCTAGCGGAATGATCAGTAATTTTCTAAAAAACATAAAAACATTTTTTTTTATATACTTTTTAATCACAAATGCTCATCTTGCACTAGATCTGCGATGCATATGCAGTCACACTTGGTTAGTTCTTTGTCTTTGTACTTCAGTTCAGAAAGGTAGGGTAGGGCAAAAAAACAAATTTTTTCCTGTTTTACTTTTTTTTGTAAAGGGCTTTTGACTTTCTTTGCACATTCACATTATAAACAATGGTTTGGCACTTCGAGTAACTTTTCCAACGTGATCACATAATACCTGAAGTAGAGCTAGTGCAAGACAAGCATTTGTGGATAAAAATCAGGATGTTTTTATTCTAGAAGTGAACTAATCCTTTAAAGTTGCTTAAATGTCCTATCAAACTTACACAGTGCTGTTCTCAAAGACATAAAACTCAGAGATAATGAATACATCATGTACACTGGAGATTACTTTAACCCCATAGACACAGTACTATAGTGCGGCTCTCCTGAGGATCTCTTACCTGAAGTTAACAGGTTCTGTTTGTACATCAAGCTTAATACCCGAGCCATCCACCAATGCGTTTTAGCCAGCTTTTACTGTCTAGTCTGTAAGAAAGAATTGGATAAGAGAAAAAAATCAGTGTTGGCTGTAACAAGTTGCTAATTCGTTACCATATTTCTGCTATTACTTTTCTACAAAAATGGTAACAGATTACACAAACATTAACATTGCTATAAACAGATTAGTGACTGATTCAAATAACATTCATACACTTCTGTCTTTGTGTTAGTGTGACTGCAAAAGTATCTATAAATCCAGTCTTTGTAAGGGAAAAGACGAGGATGAGTGTATGGTTTACATTTATTCCTACAAATTAGGAATAAAACAGATCTTATATCCCACAGTTTACATAGGATAAATGTCAAGGAGCAAAAACATTTTTTTTTCAGAAAAACATAATCCTACGAACTCAAAACTCTGTAAGCCTGAACATGAAAAGTTATTTATTAGCACATGAGATCTCATTTGCATGCACTTTATTAGACAAAAGTGTGGCAAGGTTTGTGCTTTACTAGTTCGGTGAAACAGGCTAATTCATTTAAATTATTGTTCTGACACAAGAACTCGATTTAATAAAGATTAATGAAAATGTTCCTTTCACAAATATTTGAAAGACTTTCTATCTATGATGTATAGGTAGATCTCTTTAATCCCACAAAGTGGTGTTTACTCACCTCAGTTCACAGCCTGATTCTTTTAGCACCTCAGTGAGCTGCTTCTTTGAGTTTCCTATTTTATTGTGACTGAGATCAAGCTCTTTTAGAAAACTTAATGATGTCTTCTTATCCAAAGACTGAGCCAAACAAGCAACATCTGTAATGCCACAGTCATTTAGACTAGAAGGAGTCAGACAGAGAAAGAGAAGTCTTAAAAACAAATATCAATAACAAACAACTTTCTATAAATACACTGTAAACTCAGGCTCTTCACAAAATACTGAGTATAAAATATCTTGTTTTAAACTGATTGTTATTCATTTTGACTCTAATATATACAGTAGAGCTCCTCACCTCAATCTCTCCAGTTTACATTGTGAATCCGTCAGTATGTCACATAAGTGATTCACTCCTGTGTTTTCTATTTTATTTCCACTGAGGTCCAGTTCTCTCAGGTGTGATGGGTTTGATTTCAGAGCTGAAGTTAGGATGAGACACTCTTCCTCTGTAATTTTGCAACCACATAGACTGTGTACAGAAAGAGAGAGGACAACAGTTTATCATTGACTATCAAGTTTTTGAATATTTACAGTAGCCATTTAGTTCCCCATAGTTAATAAGATTACTAACTTAAGTATTTCCAGCTTGAACAGTGATTTGCTCAGTACAGCACCCAGGTTTTCGACTCCAGACTTTCCTAATTTATTTCCACTCAGGTCCAGTTCTCTCAGGTGTGATGGGTTTGATTTCAGAGCTGAAGCCAGAGCTGAACAACCTTCATCCGTCATATCACAGCCTCTGAATCTACATTGAGAGAAAGAGAGCAGAAAAGATTACTATATTCTTTAAAGCCATATCATCTTCTTAAACAGAAGAATGCTGCAGAACATTTCACAAATATAATTTAGATTTGGGATCTTTACAACAAATTGTGCATTAAAGTGTTTTGATTTAAACTATTCAGATGATTAAGCATACGTGTACAGTAAATTAATATTAACCCAATCTCACCATTTTACAATAACAAATGTATTAACATGCAGAGATATACATATATTAAACTACATACTTAAATTTCTCCAGTCTGCATTGCATATTTTGTAGCAGAGGAGAGATATTCCTAATTCCAGAGTTTCCTAGTTTATTTCCACTCAGATCCAGCTCTTTCAGGTTTGAGGGGTTTGAATTCAATGCTGAGATCAGAGCAGCACAACCTTCTGCTGTAATATTGTTATTATTCAGTCTGCAGAGAAAGAAAGAGTTTACATTGTTTAGTTTCCAAACCTTCTTTAATGAACATTGACAGTCTTAACCCATTTTTATATGTTTAAACATTTTTATGAATTAAATCTTGTAATATACTCACTTGAGTGTGTTAAGTTGACAGTGTTTATTCCTCAGTAAAGCAGCAAGCTTTTTTAAGTCTGGTTGACGTTTACTCAGATTCAGCTCTCTCAGGAGTAATGGGTTTTTATCCACAATTCTAGTCACATAATGACAGGCTTCATCTGCATCAGGACCCAAAAACCTGCACAAAAGAAAATGAAGCAGGATTCGGTTCAGTTTTCAAATATTTTTGGTGGAATGAAAAATACCAGCTGATTCTGATGGGAAAAAAAGTGTAATTTTGTTTATCTTAAATTTACTTTGATGCAGGAGATTGTATTAATGTAGAAAAAAAGAACCTTGATCCCTGTATAAGGTTTTATTAACAATGATATTAAATTATATAATTTCATAATTGCACACCTATTTAGATTTTAAATTACTTTGTTATAAAGTGTAAGCATTGAATATGCATAGACCAACAAAAAAAATATTCTCTCTCTATTGTTTATTGTTACAGACACCAACTCAGCAGATCTTGTAACATTTGTATAATTTTTTATATTTGTATTTTTGTATTATTTCATCATGTCTCACCTCAATGTCTTCAGTCGATAGTTTGTATCCTGTAGTAAATCATTGAGCTCCTTCACTCCTGATTGTCCAGGATCATTTCCTGTGAGATCCAGCTCTATCAGGTGTGAAGGGTTTGATCTCAGAGCTGAAGCCAGAGCTTTATAACCTTCTTCAGTGATACTGCAGTCTGAAAGTCTAGAACGGGAATGAAAATGTTAAATTCATCTTAATTTATTCCAGAAATTACATAAACTATATAAATCCCTCGAATGAATTATAGGTTGCTTCTTGTATAAATGTATTAAACGACAAAATACCTCCACAGTGGTGTAAAACCTATAAACAACTACAGGAAGAGTTTGTTTGGGACAATCTGCAATGTCGAAAGCGCAGAGACGTCTAGATTCATGAAAAGCACTACAACACACAAATCCTTACATGTAATCTTAACGTAAGTGTTAACTTCCATACATATCTGACAGGGCAAGCTTCTTTAAATGATATGCTTATGAGTGACCGCTATAGTGGCTTGACCGGAAAACTGTTAAATGATCTCTCCTTCCAATATCATGCATTTTCTAGTGTGGATCTGAGATTCTGTCAGCAGTTTTTATTGAAGCCTAACCCTTTAACTGATGACAAATGGAAAATCAAAGCAAAAGTCGTCTGGTATAAAAGTTGCATGAGTTCAATTTTGAAAATTGTGTGGTTCAACAATTAGACTGACATGTCACTTTTCAACACAATGAGAAGTATTCAAAGTTAATTTGAGACAATATAGTGTCTGGTAAATGCACCATTATCAGTGGTGCCTTTCACAATAAGGTAAAAAAAATAGTTACTGATAATGTCAATTAGGCATCATCATACAAAGAAAAGAAAAAGACTATTTTGTTTATTTTCAGACAACTTACCTCAGTATCTCCAATTTACACTTTACATTCTCCAGTTTGGTGCAGAGGTGAATCACTCCTGAATCCTGCAGATTATTATTATTCATGCTCAGCTCTTTCAGATTATTATCTGATCCAAGAACTGTAGCCAGAGCTGAACAGCTTTTGTCTGTTAATTTACAATCATTTAACCTACAAAGAAAATAAATCACAGTTATATGCAATACATTATAATGTATTTCTAAATACAAATGTTACATTTAATTTCCAGCTACTAGATTCATATGAACAGTAAATATTCTGTGAAAAGAATGAGCATTTACAGCTTTAATAATATAAATTACTTATATCATAAAAATGTAATGTATTCCTCCATTTTCTGATCAGAGAAAAAAAAATGCATCTTTATTTTCTCATCTGAATAATTTATCATCTGACAAAAGCATGCATTTCCTTCATTGTATCTTACTACAGTAATATTTTAATTTGCCTGAGTTTTTCCACTGTGCAGTTTTTATTTTCTAGTCCATTCTTGAGTTTCTTCACTCCTGAATCCTGCAGATTATTGTTGCTCATGTCAAGTTCTTTCAGACTCGATTTTGATTTCAGGACTGTAGCGAGAGCTGAACAGCTTTCCTCTGTTAGACCACAATCACACAGCCTAAAATGTTTGACAGGAGAGAGAAAATTTACCAACACAAGGTACTTAATGCCAACTTTCAGTGATTACAGTGAATATTGCACTTTACTCACTTTACACTTAATATTGATGTATTAAAGATATTGTAAATACAAAAAATAACTGAAAATAATACTTACTGAAGTTTATCGATCTTACAGTGTTTATCCTGCATTAGAGTAGCAAGCTGCTTCAAATTTTTTAGTTCTAGTTTATGTTTACTCAGATTCAGCTCTCTTAGGAGTAATGGGTCTTTTATACGTAGAACTGTCGTCACATACTGACAGGCTTCAACTGCTTCAGGACTTTGCAAAAACCTGGAGACACAGGATGAAATACAGTAACATTACAATCAATTAGACATGAATATCTAAAAATTATTTACATTTTCTATGAACATGACAGAATGCATGATCAAACAGACATTTATTAGTAACATATATATGTAACATGTACGTTCCCCTACATAAATAATAATAAATAAATTAACAGAACACCTGCAAGACTTCCACTTGTCAGTGTTCCATGATTTCAGGTAGGGGTGCTCCGATCACGATCGGCCGATCGTTAATGCGCATCTCGTCAGTAAAGCCGGTTCTCTAATCAGCTGTTAATTCCATCAGGTGCGTGATTTCACATAGAGCCGCTGTTACTACACAGAGCCGTTGTTAATAGAGAAGATGCGCCAAAAAACCCTGAAAATGAAGTGGATTTGCGCATATTCTCTATTAACAAGGGCTCTGTGTAGTAACAGCTGCTCTATGTGAAATCTAGGGATGTTCCGGTACTAGTCTGGACAAATTCCAAATGGAAGTGATCATCCCTATCCCCTTGAAGTGAGAACTTTGGAGTGAGTGGGGCATGTGCCTGCCATTAAGTAGTCGTTAGGAAAGCACTTTGCTAAAGGAGCGACAAAATTTCCTCATTATCTTCAGCTGAGATGTTCCCGTGACAGCGCAGCATGTGTCCGTCAGCAGATGTCGCTGTTTTACTGTTATAAATGTTTATTTTTGTATTTTATTTTTATTGTTGTTAGCATAACCGTTGCAAATAAGCATACATTTAATATTTAAATACGTTTTAAAATATGCTACACTGTAAAACCCGACCAGTAAACTTAACTCAAACCGTTGGAGTAAACAGACTGTCTTGATTTAAACCATGTAAGTTTAAAAACTTTGCATTCAAGTAATTAAGTGATTAACTAAGTGCTGATTGAGAATTAGTGATGAACAGCTGCTGTTAACAAACAGAATCACTGAAGAAAAGAGAAACACAAGAAACTACTACAACTGACTTCAGACACAGACTTAGATGAAATCAACTGAAATAAAATACATGAAATCTCTCAAGATCTGATTAAACAACCCCACAAACAACATCACCAGCTCCACTTATTAATAACCAGACTGACTTTATTTCTGTCAAACGTCTACAGAAGATCTTATTGAGAATGAACTAAGGTTTAGATGTTGATTTATTGTTTCATTTGAAGTAACCATGTTAGAGATCAGTGTTTGCTTTAGTTGGGCTCTTGACCCTTATCTTCTGTCTTTATGTTTTTTCTGGCTGGTATAACCACATGTTTCTGAAACATGTTTGTTGTATCTCAAAAACCCAGAAGAAATGCCATTAGCAATTTTACTTATCCCATTGATGAAAATCATCAATTATTGAAATTAGCAATTATTAAATAGGTCTGAGTATAACTTCTGTTGAAATGTGTGTTTAATTAGTTAGATAATATAGTAAAGGTGATGTTATGTAATTCTGTGATAATTATTTAATATAAAAAAAACTTTCTAAACAGTGTGGTCTTCTACAGTGTCAATCAGTCACACACAGACATCAACAATCAGCATATGAACCTCAACAATGGTGACCATAATTACAATAAAATGCAGCAGAGCATGCTGAGAGCCATATATTAGTTTTGTACTATAATAATGCCCAGCATGCATTGCTATTTTTTTTGTATGTGTGTGTGTGTCACCATTGTTGAGGTTCATATTCTGATTATTGATGTCGGCGTGTGACTAATTACTGCCGTAGAAAAAAGATGAATGTGCACAAAGTGTTCAGTAATTTTTTGTAAACTGATTTCGACGAAACCACAGGCTCTCTAAACATATTCCATTATAATGAAGTAAACTAATCATGCATCAGGTACTTTGTCAGTTTTTGGATTCTAAACAGCTCCATAATTGACAGCTGTCATCACCAGAAAGCTGCATAACAACCAATATCTGTTAATATTTTTTTCTGGGCTTTTGAGTCATAACAAACATGTTTTAGAAACACACGGTTATAACAGCCAGAGAAAAGACAAAGACAGAAGTCAAGGGTCAAGAGCTCAACTAAAGCAAACACTGATCTCTAACATGGTTACTTCAAATGAAACAATAAATCAACATCTAAACCTTAGTTCATTCTCAATAAGATCTTCTGTAGACGTCTGACAGAAATAAAGTCAGTCTGGTTATTAATAAGTGGAGCTGGTGATGTTGTTTGTGGGTTGTTTAATCAGATCTTGAGAGATTTCATGTATTTTATTTCAGTTTATTTCATCTAAGTCTGTGTCTGAAGTCAGTTGTAGTAGTTCTTGTGTTTCTCTTTTCTTCAGTGATTCTGTTTGTTAACAGCAGCTGTTCATCACTAATTCTCAATCAGCACTTAGTTAATCACTTAATTACTTAATCGCAAAGTCTTAAAACTTACATGGTTTAAATCAAGGCAATCTGTTTACTCAAACGGTTTGAGTTAAGTTATATGTCGGGTTTTACAGTGTATATAATATATAAAAACGAATATATTTAAAACTTTTTAAAACATTAAATGTATATTGTTTTTATGTCGATGTCCATCAGTGAATCTGCTGTCACGGGAACATCTCAGCTGAAGATAATGAGGAAATTATGTCGCTCCTTTTGCAAAGTGCATTCCTAACGACTACTTAATGGCACGCACATGCACTACTCACTCCAAAGTCCCCGCTCCAAGGGGATAGGGATGATCACTTCCAAATTTAATTAGCCCGGGTACCGTTTGGTACCGGTACTAGTACCGGAACATCCCTAGTGAAATCACGCACCTGATGGAATTAACAGCTGATTAGAGAACAGGCTTTACTGACGAGATGCGCATAACGATCGGCCGATCGTGATCGGAGCACCCCTAATTTCAGGTTATGATTTTTTTGCCAAGTCCAGGTTAATATAGTGTTACACAAAGCCTATGACTGGATAGTGATCAAGGCTCTAAGTTATTGCAGAATAATGAGCAACAAAGCAAGAATAATATACCATTGCTTAACTTGCAATATTATTAATATTACATTTTTCTGTGTGTGCTGCAAATGAAATAGAGTTGCATGCAAATATGAAATCTAGCTCCATGCAAGATCTGATCTGAAATGAAACTTCATCAGCTCCAGATAACCACTATCATATTTGCATTGTTTATTTTTTAACACTACTGTAATTGGAGTAGCCTTTCTTAAAAGCAAAAAAAAGTGTACTTAAAAAAATGTTCAGCAAATGTCATTGGTTAAGGTTGTTTAATTGATAAACCATTAACATGCCTTCTAGCCATCAGTATTTTTCCCAAACTTGTGAAATGCTCTTTAGTCATATCAAAGCTTAAATAGATGTTTATTATAATGGTTTAATTTTCTTACCGCTAAAGTTTTGAAACTACTACCATATATTTATAAGAATACTCGCCTCAGTTTCCACGATTGATCCTTTAGTACTTTAACGAGCTCCTCCACTCCTGATTGTCCAGGATCATTTCCTGTGAGATCCAGCTCTGTCAGGTGTGAAGGGTTTGATCTCAGAGCTGAAGCCAGAGCTTTATAACCTTCTTCTGTGATACTGCAGTTAGAGAGTCTACAGAAAAGATCAAATGTATTAATTGTAGTCCAATTCACAAATTATGTGTAAATCATGCATTACTACATTATTATATTCCTGGCATTAAAGTGATGGTTTGTGTTTTCACAATGTGCAGATGCACTCACTTTAGTATTTCAATCTTAGATTTCTTCAGTCCTTTACAGATCTCTTTGACTCCTGAGACCATCAGACGGCTGTTGTTCAGGTTCATCTCTTTCAGGATGGTTTTGGAGGAGAGAACAGTAGCTAGACCTGAACAGCTTTTCTCTGCCAGCTCACAATTATTCACCCTGAACACAAAATCAATATTATTTGTTATTCAGAATAGATCAGATTATCAGATATTCATATATTTTCACTTGACCTGAGAAAGGCTAAAATTGCTCTTTAGATATTGTTGCAGACACAGCATCACAAAATTTAGTTTCCAATATCGTACTCAAAAAAACTATTTTGATCCTTTACCGCTAGAGTACATAAATAGATAACAAAACTGATCAATTAAGTTTTAAACCAACAACATTTGTACTCAATCCTAGTCCTACTGAGTTATATAACTTTGATATTCATGGAAAGGAATTAGGATGCTTCAGAAATTATCTGGCCTACCATTACTATTAATCTGCCAGTGACAAATCACAAACCAAGTATGTAGCCACAATATAGTTAGTGTTATGCTTGATAGCAAAGTGACAACCATTTTACCTAGGTTATCATAACTGCATTCACCCACAAAAGTCTGCAGAGACACCACACATAAAAAAAAAGATTGAATGACAAAAATCATTATCCCTTACTTTATTTTCTCTGTTATGCAATAAGTGTCCATCAAAAGCGCAGAGAGTTTCTCCCAGTCAAGGTCTCCAAGTTTAATTGTGCTTAGATCCAGTTCTTGGAGTAGTAAAGGATTTGTATCCAGAACTTTAGAAAGATACTGATACGACTCCTCTGCAGCAGAATTTGTCAAAAAGCTACAGAAATCAGAACATAATTAGTATTAGATAACTGTTTACCTTTTGCAATTCTTATCCAATGTAATATTTAAGTTAGTTGTGATAATTGCATTATGAATTATTTCACTGAGAAAATACCCTTTTCAAAGAATAAATAAATAAAAACATTATCTGTCAAAATGGCAATAATTTTTTACATCATGTTTATGTAACAAAACTTGTCAGACACATGGAATTCAATTTTGTGACTGTTGATTTTTTAATTGCAATTCCATTAATTCCTCTTCCTGTCATTCAGTTTCATATCAACTAATCTGTCCCATCTAATATGTTTCAAACAGCTAAAAAAAACTACATTTCTGTGTCTTTTAAAATGATTGAATGCTGTTATTACCTGATGTTCATTAAATAACGCTTTCCACTTTCTAGTAAATTAAAAAGCCGCTTTAATCCTGTTTTTCCAGGATAGTTTCCTGTGAGATCCAGTTCCATCAGGTCTGAAGGGTTTGATTTCAGAGCTGAAGTCAAGGTTTCATAACTTTCTCCAGTGATACTGCAGTGTGAAAGTCTGTAAATGGAAAAAAGGCTTATGTTATGTACAGCATGTTCTGCGCTTCATAAGTAAAGTGTTGTTTTTAAATAAAATTTAAACCTAAACATAAAATATATTAATATGAAATAAATAAATATATATATATATATATATATATATATATATATATATAGAAAAATAGATAATATAAAAAGTTACAAAATGTGCCTTTGTGCCTTCGTCTTCATATTTGAAAAAGTATTGGCCAGTGGGGGAAAAAAATGAATGCATATAATAAGTGCATTTTTTTAAAAAATGTTCCCTTAACTTTAAATGAAATAAAAGTATAAACACCTTAATAAAATAGTATAGAAAATTAAAACTTATTTTATTTGTTATTTGCTAAAATAAAAATATAAAAAGGTAAATATAAAAATAAAAACGAATATAAAATGTTAATAAAACTATAATAGTGTATTAATGATACTAAAGTAAGATTATTTTAATTAGAATTTCCAAATATCACATACAATATTTACAGATAACGACAAGTGGTTAAAAATAAATAAATAAATAAAAATCAGTTGAAAATATAATTTCACTAGTAGTAGTGTTTCAATCAAACACACTATTTTGAATATTTGGCCCCAATAATAACTTTTATGGTATCCGTTTTGCCATATCAGTGCGAGCCCAGGTCTGACAATGACTCTCAAGATGAAGCTAATCAACCTGAACCACCTTCATAAGCATGACTTGTGCAATAAATTTCTTTTTTTTTAGACAACTTTTTTTATACCTCTTTTTATACCTTTTTATAAGCAGTCATTATAAAAATGTTGAGAACACAACAAAAGTTAAAAGTGTTAAAAATAAACTTTAACCACTAAATTATTTTGCCTTTGGATATCCATGTAATGACACAATGAATCAAACTGTGTTTTGATGATATACAGTAGTAATAGTCTTCCTGGCCTTACCTTTGTTTGAGGGAGAGCTCAAGTAGCCACCATGTGAACATTAAATAAATGTGCAACATGCTAATGTATCTACATAACAGAAATGACGGCAGGACTAGAGAGGAGACATTTAAGGCTGGTGTGTTCTGTTGAATAGATTAACTCTGGCATGGATTCCGTGCTTTACAGCTTTTTACATACAATAATAGCTATAAAAGGATAATAGATCCCTTTAATAAGAAAACACAAATGAAAATGCTCACTTCAGTTTCTCCAATTTGCATTGTGGATTCTTCAAAAGCAAACAAATATTCTGTATTCCTGACTTTCCTAGTCTATTTCCACTCAGATCCAGCTCTTTCAGGTTTGAAGGATTTGAATTAAATGCTGAAGTCAGAGCCGCACAACCTTCTTCAGTAATATTGTTATTATTCAGTCTGCAGAGAGAGAAAACCAAATAAATTATCTCAAGACTTACTTTACAGCAATCACATCTTTAATAGTTTCTGATAGCATTGAGCCTCACTCATGAAACACAAGCAGAATTAATTTTGTTTGTAAATCATAAATTTGTCATAAACCCATTCTGAAGTACATTTTTGGATTCATGAAATTGTATTTCTCTGTTTCCAACCACATGTAAATGGTGTTTAAAACTTCCAAAAAAAAATTTATATCTATTTTAGTATCTAACACTATGTATTGTTACTCAAGAAAGTGGCTTCAACTCAAGCTCTGATTTACCATCAGGACTATTAGTGTTTAGAAGATAAGGGTGGATTGCAATATACTTGAATTACGTTGGTGGTGTTGAGGAAGTGGACAGATGCCAGAACAGCTGATGCTGGAGCAAGGTGAGTGACTGCTTATATACAGCAAGTAAACTCAAACTTTATAGTTCACTCCACCTGACACTGTGTTCAGGAATTTCATATAATTACAAAATTAGTATGTTAACTGTTAGAAATATCATTCATTAACAATGAAATCAGCTGCATAAACCACTTTCCTTTTTATTGTAAATTAATTATTCTGAACACCAGTATTATTGGTCTGAATTTACTCTTATATTTACCAAAGTTTCATGTATGAGTCTAGTTTGTTAGCTGCTCTGGTCTGTTAAATGATTACATATATTACAAATGTTAATCTTTACCAGTTAATGAAAATGCAACATAAAAATAATTACATAATTTAATTACATAAGATATTTTATAAAGACACATTACTGCACAAAAATGAAAATCACATATATACTCACTGAATAATGTTCAGCTTACAATGTTTATCCTCCAGTAGAGCAGCGAGCTGCTTCACTTTATGTGTGCTGTCCAATTTATGTTCACTCAGATTCAGTTCTCTCACAAGTAATGGGTTTTTATTCACAACTCTTCTCACATACTGACAGGCTTCTTCTGCTTCAGAACTCAAAAACCTGCAGAATGCACAATGAAGCAGGATTCAGTTCAGTTCTCACCTTTTAAGGTACAATGACGATTTGAGAATTATGCTTACATCCCCAGTAGTTTCTTATAACATCACTTTAACTTTTATGCAGCAGCAGCATATTGTATTTCTGAAATAATATTTCTATAATTAAATAAACTGCATAAATTTTAAGTATTTCAAAACATCTCACCTCAGTATTAGTTGACAGTTTGGATCCTGTAGTAAATCATCGAGCTCCTTCACTCCTGATTGTCCAGGATCATTTCCTGTGAGATCCAGCTCTATCAGGTGTGAAGGGTTTGATCTCAGAGCTGAAGCCAAAGCTGTATAACCTTCTTCAGTGATACTGCAGTCTGAGAGTCTAGAAAGGGAATGAAAATTTTACATTCAGCTGATTAATCAGTTTTTTCTGGAAATGTCTTGACTAATAATAACTGCTAAAAAGAAAAGAAAGTGAATTTTGTTCCTTGTTCAAATTAATGTTAACAAAAATTACTGAATATGAGAGCAAATAAAATATCAAGAGAACTTTAATGTGTTAGAAACCAACTTACTTACATTGCAATCACAATTCTATAGATACATACATCCATGCAACCTGGCACTGCACTTCAATCAAACACTTTTGGGAAGAGGTCACACAGTCACTATCCACTATAGTCGGCTGCCACATCCCGCTATCACCCTCTCTTTGCTTGCTGGGGGACCTCACAATAATTACTAATAAAAATATAAACTCTAAAATGCTCCTCATAGCTCTAACCATCGCCAAGAAAACTATTCTCATGAACTCGAAAACTCGTAACAACATACACATTAACCACTGGAAAAATCTCATTACAGACTTCATTACAATGGAATATACATCTCCCACCTATAATTACGAATCTGAAACCGACCTCTACCATCCAACACTTTCTGACCTTTTACAACTATGAATCCCTTCTCTCCTCTCAACTCCGACTCCTCTCACCTTTTAATCAACAACGGATATTACTGCATTTTTGTCATCGTAATCTTTTTTCCATTACTGTTATTGTTATGATTACTATTATTATTGTAATTGCTGTTGTTATTGTCGTTGCTCTCATCATTGTTATCACCATTGCCATCATCATCATCATCATCATCATCATTATCATTTTTATTATTGCTGTTTTGGAATTACGAACCTGGTTTCCACTGTTGTCAGTACTGCTATGGTTAAATCAATTGATTATTTCCAATTCCTCCCTAATCTTTTCATTTGTTTTTAATGCACCACAACGTAGAATAGAAAAAAAAGGCATGTATGTATATATATGTATATGTGTATATATATTTATACACATTGTAAAACCTCATAAACACTCAGGCAAGCAAGACAGGCGAGAAGTGGTTTCCATAGGACAACATCTTTGTCCCAAATTGAGACACTCTCACACTGTACCCCTTCTTTTAATGCACCTTAGACACTACACATAACATACAAAAAAAAAAAAAAAATTGTATAGGAGAAAATAGGGACCGAAGAAATGCGGGGGGAGGGTTATCTTATATTATCTTCTATTATTATCTTACTATCTAAAAATTGATTTATCTATAGAGAGTGCTGACAATGGTAATTATTACATAGGAGAAAAGATAGAAATAAAAAATAAAAACTGACAAATACAATGTTGGCAGTATGATGGGATAGAGGAGTGGTGGTGGTGATGGTAATGAAGATGGTAATAAAGAATAAATGGCTACTTTGCTTATGCATATACACACACACACATACACACATACACACACACACACACACACCAACCCACACTTACACCCACACACACACACATATATACACTTACACACTTTTATTTCAACTCTGGAATTACTAGAGTGCTTGTTACTGCGCTATTTTGATCTGTATGTCTGTCTGTTAAATAAAAAAATAAAAATAAAAAAAATCAACTTACTTGAGTTTCTCTAGTTTACAGTTTTCATTTAGTCCATCAGAGAGCAGCTTCACTCTTGAATCCTGTAGATTATTATTGCTCAGGTCAAGATCTTTCAGATTGCTAGTGTCTGAGCTGAGAACTGAAGCAAGGGCTGAACAGCTTTCCTCTGTTAGCTCACACTTACAGAGCCTTCAAAAATGTAAAATAATAATAATAATAATTATGAAAACACAAGTCGGTACAAATAACTATGCTTACAATTGCATAGAGTTTTGCACATCACCAAATGTGTAAATGTCATGTGATTTTTGTGTTGAGTGTAGCTGATGGTGAAATGTACTCACCTGAGTATCTTCAGTTCACACACAGGATTCTTCAGTCCCTCACAAATCTCTTTGACTCCTGAGTCCAGCAGACGACTGTTGTTCAGGTTCATCTCTTTCAGGATGGTTTTGGAGGAGAGAACAGTAGCTAGAACCGAACAGCTTTTCTCTGTCAGCTCACAGTTGTTCAGCCTGAACACAATAAAAAAGCAAAAATAAAGAATAAATATAAAAAATATAAGCAAATAAACAGAAGTTATAATGTATAAGTAATGTTCACTCACTTAATTTTCTCCACTTTGCTATGAGAGTCCATCAAAAGAGCAGACAGCTTCTCTCCATCCAGGTCTCTTAATTTATCTTCATTCAGATCCAGTTCTTTCAGTAATAATGGACTTTTACCCAGAACTTCAGTGAGATAATCACATGCTTGCTCTGCGGCAGCACTTTTCAAAAATCTAAACAAAATAGATGATCAATTTATATCACAAAATCTTAAAATTGTATGCCTTTTGTAGCCCTGTTCCTCTTTAAAGAACAAGAATAATACTTTCACCACTGCCTTCCCCACATGGACAACATTAGGGGTATTTTCTGCCTTTCACGGTAAGTGGTGCTATAACCAATCCTTGAATTTAGGGGTGGGGGGCTGGGGGTGCTGATGGGGGCCAGGGCCCTCTTAAAAGCATTAAGAGAATTTTACATACTGTATGTCATTCATTTATAGTGTCCGTCCAAATTACTGAATTTAATAATTTTAAGACACTCACTTCAGTATTAGTTTACAGTCTGGTTTTTGTGATACATCAATGAGCTGCTTCACTCCTGATTGTCCAGGATCATTTCCTGTGAGATCCAGCTCTATCAGGTGTGAAGGGTTTGATCTCAGAGCTGAAGCCAGAGCTTTATAACCTTCTTCACTGATACTGCAGTCTGAGAGTCTGTTAAACAAAAATAAGCTGTTTATTGTTTGTTTGGATAAAGATTAGTAGTGGATAAAACATGTATTATGGATAAAACATGTATTATGACAAACTACTTAGAACAGCAAGAACTAAGCCACATTTACATAATTAATTCAGTTATGTAATTTCTTATGATATTTAAAATAAGTGACGTGTGAAAAGTTGAACTGTCCAAATAGTGAAACTGAAATTAATGAGTAAAAATAATATTTAAGCCACTTTTTTCATTTTCAATTATTCTGGTAAAAGGAACATTAAAAAATGTGTATTGAAATTCAGAAAATAGAAATACATACTTGAGTTTCTCCAATTTGCATTGTGTATTTGTTAACATAGGACAAATCTTTATTACTCCAAAGTTGTCTAGTATATTTCCACTCAGATCCAGCTCTATCAGGTTTGAAGGATTTAAATTAAATGCTGAAGTCAGAGCAGCACAACCTTCTTCAGTAATGCTGTTATTATTCAGCCTGCAGAGAAAGAAAACAAAGACAGAAAACATTATTTAGTTTGTTTTAGCTACAACAACTAAAATAATAGAAATATAAATGTATATGATGGTTCATCTAATAGCCTTCAAAAACTTTAAAGAACAGCAATAATATTATTTGATTAGACTCTAAAAATGATTAGATGCTTTGCAGAGTATATAATCATATATGTGACCAATCACGGAAAGTAGGGGCACAAGTCGGTTCTGGGGCATTTTGATTTGCATTCACAGATTCTGAAAGTGTAGTCTCCAAGCTTTCCAACGATGTGTAACACATGGAAATCTGATAATATTTGGAGAATTTGAAGGTAGGCACTCAAAAAAGCTCAAAAAGCAGAAAATAGCCTTTAAAGATTGTGCAGTTCTCACTGCTTCGAGTGACAATAGCGCTCATTTACATCTCATTTAAATAAGCCATACCCCCTGTAAAGCTGCTTGGTTGCATAGCAACGACAGACACAACGGGAAAAATTGGACCGCATTCTATTAATAATAAAGGAGCATGTGCATTGTAAATGTCAGTAATTTATCTTTTTTGACTTTTATAAAAATGATTTAGAGGCTGAAATATGTGAGTTTTATCTTTTTATAAAAAAATCTTTAATCTTTAAAATGTGGCCATCATTTTTTATGTTATTATTTTAATGTTTATGTAAACAAAAAGTACATATTGATGCTAATTTTATTTGTTATTTGCTAGTTTTCTACATAAAACTTGGTGAATTGATTTCATTTCACACTTTCTCTTTGTCGGGGTCTTCTTTGTGGATGTAACCGTCTCCAAAGTTTGCACTGTCCGTCTGTTTGCCTCTAAATGTTACGGATTTTCCCCATTTCTCTGTCTTTATCCCCATCAAATGTTACTATCGGTATAGCCTCTGATATCTTATGGTCCAACTCGTCTGACGCCAGTCCAATACATTCGTCCTCGTCGTCATCTTCGCTCAGTTGTAGATTAGGGATATTATACAGTCTTATTATGCCGCTTTCATCGTCGCTCAGATCGTCTTCAGAATCAGTGAGCGCTTGTTCATAAGCATCCGGATTGTCGAAGAAGTACTTCAAAACATTTTCGGTGTAACGGCCATGGTTCAGCTCGTCTGCGATCATCTTTGCGGCGTACATCTTCATTGAATTTTGATATCAGCTAGAGCCGGCAAGAGCGCTGCATATTAAGTAGCCACGCTTCCCTCGGAGGGTGGGGGCAATAACAAAAGAAGCAAAAGCCGGCTTATCCAGTATGGAAATACACAGACAATGAAACGCCCCTACTGCGTGCTAGAATCTCCGACAAACAAGCTGATTTCAACCTCAAAATGTACGCTTTTAAATATACCAATACTGCTATCTCAAACACGGAGAGGCTTCTTTGTGATCTCAACTAACAGATTCTGCAAAAAAAAGAAAATCACCAATTTAGAAAAAAAACACTTATTTCTCATTTTGCTCGAAAGTTGTGCTGCCGAATTGTGTAACTGGTTTCCGTGAAGGGTCACATATAAAAAAAAAAAAACTAAACTCACATCAGTCTGCTGAATTTACAGTGTTTATCCTCCAGTAGAGCAGCAAGCTTCTTCACATTTGAGTCTTCTAGTTTACTTCCTCTCAGATTTAGTTCTCCCAGGAGTAAAGGGTTTTTACCCACAACTCTTTTCACATATTGACAAGCTTCATCTGCAGCAGGACCCAAAAATCTGCAGAAGAGAAGATGAATTAACATTGATGAAAATGAATGACAGAATCCTATTCAGATGGGGGAAAAAAGTGTATTTTTTTTATTTAACAGACAGTATGAGTTAAATAATATTTAAATATTATTTTTTATTTTATTATTACATCACATCTCACCTCAGTGTCTTCAGTGAATAGTTTGGATCCTGTAGTAAATCATCGAGCTCCTTCACTCCTGATTGTCCAGGATCATTTCCTGTCAGATCCAGCTCTATCAGGTGTAAAGGGTTTGATCTCAGAGCTGAAGCCAGAGCTTTATAACCTTCTTCAGTGATACTGCAGTCTGAAAGTCTAAATAATAAAACTGTAATCAATTACTAATTTAATAAAAAAACATATTTAATTATCAGCTTTATACTATTAGGACCTTTATAATGTCCAGAACCTCAAAATGATTATCATGTTTATCAATAGTGGTATGACATTTATGTGCATATTGTGCAGCAATGCTTTCACTGCTACAGTATCTGCCAAGTAGTGTTTAGCAACTTTTGAAGTTTTTAAAGGGCAGATTTAATCTTCAACTTTATTTGATTCATGTTTACATTAAATACATTTCAACCTGAGTATCTGCAGTGTACACTGTGAATTTCCCAGTAGAGTGGAGATCTGTGTTACTCCAGAGTCTTCTATTTTAGTTTCACTCAGATCCAGCTCTCTGAGGTTTGAAGGGTTTGAATAAAAAGCTGACACCAGAGAATCACAACCCTTTTCAGTAATACAGATGTGATTAAACCTGTAGAAACAAAGTGAAAACAAATTTAACAAAGTGATAATATCTTAATCTCAGCAATGCATTATACCCAGTTTTAACTGCCCCACCCTGACCAGGACTCGAACCTGGATGTACAGCATGGGAGGCAAGCACATTAATGAGGAGGCCAAAGGCCTGAAGTCTCTACTGCTTTTATACATTAATATAAGATTTGATTAAATGTATACACTTTTTAATTCAATATTGTGCCTTTGTATTACACATCTAGATTTACTTACTTCAGCTTTTCCAGTCTGCACTCTACATTTCCAAACAGAGATGAAATGATCTTCATTCCTGAGTCTTTGAGAATACTCCGACTAAGATCCAGCTCTTTCAGATTTGAAGGATTAAAATTTAAAGCCTCAGCTAAAGCATGACAATCTTCTTCTGTTATACGGTTGTCATTCAGACTGTGTAAAGATAAAATTTTCAGTATTATCTAAATAAAGATGTGTTAGATACTACTTACACCGTCACTTTAATTACATATACTGATGATAATGATGATGCCAGTACAAAAGCATCATTTATTCAGTACTCTTTCCACATGACAAATAAAACACAGATTTAGAGGCACTTGGAATTGTCGTTATAATGATACAACTTACATCACTTTGTTCAGTTTACAGTGTTTATCCTTCAGTACAGGAACAAGTTTCTTCAATCCTGAGTATCCCAGCTGACATTCATTGAGATTCAGCTCACTTAGGAGTAACAGGTTTTTACCTAGAACATCAGACAGTTTCTGACAGACTTCCTCTGCTTCAGGACTCAAAAACCTGCAAAAATGAAATTGATCCAAATTCTCAACTAAGCTTGAAGTAGGATTAAACTATAATTTAAAAAGTGTGAAATTGCTAATCTTGAACAGTACAGAGTACTTTCAAAAAGTAATTTACTTGAATATCATTCATTTTTAATCATTTCATCACATCACCTTATTGTTAGTTTACACTCTGGTTTCTGTGGTATTTCAAGGAACTGCTTCACTCCTGATTGTCCAGGATCGTTTCCTGTGAGATCCAGCTCTTTCAGGTGTGAAGTTTTTGATCTCAGAGCTGAAGCCAGAGCTTCATAACCTTCTTCAGTGATACTGCAGTTAGAGAGTCTACAGAAGAGATTTCAATCAAAATGGATCATTGAATGAATATTGATACAAACAAATGTTGGACAAAGTACAGTTAGATTATTAAAACCCTTGTGTGGTCTTCGATCATTTCTGACTGGAGAATTTAAATTTTTTAATTTTTAAAAAATCGTAGCTTCACAGAATGGTATGAAACTTGGTGACTTTTATGGCACTTGGTATGTGAACACACACACACACACACACACACAATTGGTTGTAAAAATAACCAAGTAAAAAAATATTAATGCTCATGGTCTTCAGTCAAAAATGCTTCAGTGTCAATGTAGGCAAAGGTCTAATGGAAATAAAATCACAATAAATCATCATGACGATTTTTTTTTTTTTTTTTTGGATCGTTCCAACGGTCTGACATGTATTTACTGAGTCTAAAGAAAATGTAAGGTTTTGATATTAAGATAATCTAGTTTTTCAAAACACAATGCATAGTGCTACTAAGTTTATTAGTCACATTATTCCACTTTGAATGAACTATCACTACTTACCTTGGCCTACTGCATACAAAATTGCTACAATGGTGTGACTATACATGTTAATTAAAACATTTTAATTGTATTGGTTTGTTAAATATGACACACAAAGCAATTTGCAGGTGGAAGCAAATCACAAATTTCATTCCTGTCCCGCAATTCTTTTGGCACATTAAATAAGGTTTTTAGATTTATTTTGTTTGTACATCGATAAGCAGCACAAACGTCCGGCATTGTCCATGAATTTGAAGTACAGGCGGAGATCACAGCATTACCTAGCTACTTCCTATAAAAAGACCCCTGTTCCAAGATGGCGGCTGTTTTGACATGCTTAAAACCCCAAGGCGACATTTAGTGTATATATCTATGTCACTACTGCATCCCGCCCACAGCAGAGGTGCCACAAACGGCGTGAGGAGAAGTAGAAGAGAGGTAAGCACGGAGGTATCCGGGCTAGGCTAACAGCTAACCCACACAAGCCAACTATCCCCACCATTGTACCGGCTAACGTACGTTCTTTGGACAATAAACTGGATTACATCCAACTACTACAACACTCAAATACATCCTCTCCTCCCAAAAACACATAAAAGTAAGTCAGCTGTAAACTGGAAAAAGATATTTGTTATAATATGACAAGCGCTCAGCGTGTCTGATCTGGCTCTGCGTCAGCCAAAGCGTGAAAGCGGATTTAAATTCAGCAGTTGATGACATGACGCACTGAAAGTTCTAATCACACCGGTGTGATCGTGCGCTTCAGGGACCAGCCAAGACTGATCACACTGGTGTGATTGTACGCGTCAAAGGGTTAACTTTATTTTTATAATTTTTTTTACATGCCCTTATTTTGTAGTTGTATTTTATATTTTATCTAGATTTTTAGGCTTTACTGTTAGTGTTATCTGTATGCACCATGGGTCTGAGAGTAACGCAATTTCAATTCTCTGTATGTATGTACTGTACATATGGAAGAACTGAAAATAAAGCAGACTTGACTTGAGTCTGACGCCCAAATAAGGAGAGCACAAGGGTTAAATTAAACATTTATATGTCAACTCACTTGAGTATCTCTAGTTTACAATTCTCTTTCAGTCCATCAGCGAACAGCTTCACTCCTGAATCATGCAGATTATTATAGCTCAGGTCAAGATCCTTCAGATTGCTGGAGTCTGAACGGAGAATTGAAGCCAGGTCTAAACAGCCTTTTTCTGTTATCGCACACTGGCTGAGCCTGAAAAAAGTTAGAGTATTTGATTCAAACCAGCTTCACCAGCCTAGGAGGCATTCAAGCTAGTAAGGACAGTTGCTAGTTCCTCAAGGCCAAGACAGTTAGGTTTATTGCACAGCTCTTGCTATCTGGCCTCTCTTACAGTTTAATTGTTTTTCTCTTGCATATCTCATGATTGGCTAACATTTAGCTAGCTGGCTACTCATAACTTTTCATTTGAACCTTTCCATATTTTTTTTAAATATGTAATAAATCATGTGTTTTCTACAGTACGTATAGAAAAAGCAGAGCAGATAGATCAACAACTAGTAAATAAATAAATAAATATATATATTATTATATAGTATAAAGAAACTAATTATTAACCAGAACAACTTCTATTATTAACTGATGGTATAGAAACCCATTATTTATTTTTGTAAAGGATATAAATCACACCTTTTGTCCTCTATAACACAACTTACCTCACTATCTCCAATTTACACTTTACACTCTTCAGTCCACTGCAGAGTAGCTTTACTCCTGAATCCTGCAGATTATTATTGTTCATATTCAGCTCTTCCAAACTGTTATCCGATTCAAGAGCTTTAGCAAGACTTGAACAGCTTTTGTCTGTTAAGTTGCAATCATTTAACCTACAAAAATTATTTTGAAGACAAAGTAAAATTTAATAAAAACAACAGATTTGCTAGATACAATTATTTAAAAAATAATAATAATTTTAGTTTAGCAATAAATTTATTCGAGCATGGTGGGCTACACTGACAATACAACTAATCTCTTTCTGCTGAATAAAAACAAACAAGCATTTTTGAATTAACACTAAAATAGTGGGACATTGTAAAAAGCTAAAAAAAAACTTAAAAGCTAAATGTTCTACAACAGTGATAACATGCTGTATGTCACTATTATTTGCAGGACTACATTTTTAATGATGCTGCTTTAAATTAATTAATCAATAATAGTTATATTCAGCCATTACAATTTTGTAAATTAATATGGATAAATAAAATTCCTATACTTATACCTGGTATATGATTAATAATGGATAATTAGGGTTTTAAATGCATTTTTCTTTTCAATAGCTTTTTAGCATTTAAATCACGGGTCCTCATCCTGGGTCCTGGAGGCTCACTGTCCTACAGAGTTTAGCTTCAACCCTAATTAACACACCTGAACCAGCTAAACAAGCTCTTTAGGATCACTTGAAAATAACAGGATAAAGCATGTTGGGTAAAAAAAAATGACTTTGCAGGGCACTGGGCCTTCGGGAGCCATGTTGAAGAACCCTGATGTAAATGACTTACACAGCTCTTTTGGAGATTTTCACAACTTCCAAAAGCCTAAAGAGACACTCGTCTGATTTCTTGAATTCCTGAAGCTCAAACTTCTCCATCTCTTCCTCTGATGTCAACAAAACAAAGGCCACAGCAGACCACTGAGCAGGAGAAAGATCAGCAGATGAAAGACTTCCTTCTCTAAGTTGAGTCTGAATTTCTTTGACCAGAGTTTGGTCATTCAGTTCATTCAGACAGTAGAATAGATTGATGGATCTCTCTGGAGACAGATTATCTTCTAATTTATGCTTGATGTACTGAACTATCTCCTCGTAGTTCTCATTTTTGCTCTCTTGCTCTGTCAACAGACCTCGTAAGAGAGGACGATTGGTCTGGAGTGACAGACCAAGAAGAAAGCGAAGGAAAAGGTCCAGGTGTCCAGTTTCACTCTCGAGAGCCTTGTCCACTGCAGTCTTGAGCAAATCAATCATGGTTTCATTTTTGTTTTTCTGGTCTGCAGACTCAGAAAACACACTTTCCTTGTTGGTGTCTAGAAACAGATGTGCATAAAGGGCTGCAATAAACTCTTGAATGCTCAAGTGAACAAAACAGAAAGTAGTACCAAGAATGATTCCTCTTTCCTCCTTAAAGATCTGGGTACACATGCCTGAATACACTGATGCTTTAGACGCATCAATACCACAGGATTCCAGGTCTGTGTCATAAAAGAGCAGATTGTTTCTTTGCAACTGATGAAATGCCAATTTTCCCAGTGAAAGCATGGCGTCTTTATCCCAGGAAACATCTGGTGCATATTTTCCATCATATTTTCGAAGGCTCTGCAGGATCTGAAAGCGGAGAAAGTGTGTGTACATTTGTGTCAGAGTCTTGGGAGTGTCTTCAGTATTTGATTCCTGCAGTGTTTTGGAGGCGTTAACAGCCTGATCGTTTTTCACATCATTATTTCTTTTCTCCTCTAAAATGTTTTGGAGAACAGTGGCTGTAATCCAGCAGAAGACTGGGATGTAGCACATGATAAAAAGACTCTTTGATTGTTTAACATTGTCAATAATTTCATTTGCCAGATCCGCATCTGTGAATCTTTTTCTGAAGTACTCCTCCTTCTTTTGCGCATCATTGAATCCTTGTACTTCTGTCACACGGTCAACACATTCGGGAGGAATTTTAATGGCAGCTGCTGGTCTGGTGGTGATCCAGATGAGTGCAGAAGGAAGCAGATTTCCCTTGATGAGGTTTGTGAGGAGAACATCCAGAGATACTGGTAACAATACATCACGGCAAGTCTCATTACCCTCAAAGTTCAGAGGAAGACGACATTCATCCAAACCATCAAGGATGAACAGGAATTTAAATTTATCATTTCTTGCAAGGTTCAGTCCTTTTATTTCTGGAAAAAACTGAGCTAAAAGACTTGTCAAGCTTTGTGTTTCTTTCTCCTTTAAGTTCATCTCTCTAAATGCAAGAGGAAATATGAAAGTAATATCCCTATTTTCATTTCCGTCAGCCCAATCCACAATAAACTTTTGCACAGAGATGGACTTTCCAATTCCAGCAACTCCTTTTGTTATTACAGTTCTGATCTCCTTGTCTTGTTCAGGTGCTTCAAACAAATTTTTGCATTCAACTGGAATCTCTTGTGACTGATGTCGCCTATCAGCAGCCTGAACTTGTACTACTTCATGTTGGGTATTGACTTGTTTACTAACACCCAGAGTCATGTAGAGATCTGTGTAGATATTATTCAGAAGCTTGGAGTCACCAATCTTAGCAATTCCTTCAGATACAGACTGGTGCTTCTTTTTCAAGTTTGATTTTAGTGGTCGTTGATGAATGAGGACCAGCTCATCTAACACACAAACAAGAACAAAAACAGAAAGATATTAATCAAAAGATGCACCATGTTACATATTATAATGACAGTGACAGATTGCTATGCCCATGAACCTATTACCTTGTAGAGCATCTGCAGCCTCAGCTTGCTTCATATCTCTCAGGAAGAAGAGTGTCATATCAAGAGCTGCTTCTTTGATATCACGCATCTCCTCTATAAAGTCCTGCACAAAGTACTGTGTGTTCTCTCTTTTTAATATTTTCTTAAACTTTTCCAGCTCATTTTTAAGAAACACAATTATTTTGTTCTCAAGATCCTGAAAACAAGGCAAGCAAAAATAAGTCCTATACCTATACATTTAAAACATGTTTAAAATAAACAATTTATGTGCACTTCAAATTACTGACTAGCAATGACAGACTAGACCTACAGCAAAGTTAAGTGGTGCTGAATACAAACACACAAACAGAGATACCAAGTACATTATATGGATCAAATCCAATAATTAACATAATTGTTGGTATCTCAGCTAATGTGCCTTTGTATTCACGGCCATTAATTTGTCACAGTTGAAACATGACTACTATTTTAGTATAAATAGTACTATTTCTAAGTTGAGATTAAAAAAAAATGAGGGGTTGTTAGAACTAGGGCTGTGCAATTAATAGAAAACAAATGGTTTCAATTTCGGTTTGGCCCCCAACGATTTTGAAAATACAATAATTGAGATAAAATGATTATTGCGCCCCATTGCACCCCATTTTGCAGCACTGCACTTTCTTTCCTCCATAGAAGCCAAATTTCCTGTGCAAATCAGTAAAATCATGTAACATGACAATTTCAAAATGGGACATGCTTGATTTATTGAAAGAGAAAGAGAACTTGCGCTGTTCCTCAGGAAGAGATAGGTGCAGACATGTAAAGTCATCTTTTAGCTCAAGGTGCACGCCTAAATGCTCAAATGCATGCAAAATTTATCAAATGATGCGCTTAGTGATCATCAATGTATACCTTAATCGGTCATGTGAGAAATGAATGCAAAGATTTGAGAATGAAAATACATGTGTAATGGTAATTTGGATCTGTGCAGCTCTTAAAGTGACAGTGGGCTATTTTCCTGCTCCGACTGTGTTCTTATTAATCAGATAACAAAAGACAAATTCAAAATCACACACTGCTCTTGAGTGAAGGATTTTTGTTCTTAAAAAACAAAAAAAGTTTAATTCTTATAGCAAAGACTACTGTTTATTTTACATTTGATTATTCATGTTGTAGGCTGTAAACTGATTGAGACTTGTATAAAAAAAACATTAAAACAAGGTTAATTTCATTTGTAATTTTTCATTCTATTGTATTTGTCCTTTGCTTTTTTATTACTGACAGTTTAATTATTTTCAATAATTTTAAATAAATTTGAGGACTTTTTGTTTGTTTGTTTGAAATTCTACAATGTAGATGTCATAGCAATCTTTTTTTTTTTTTTTTTTTTTTTTTTTTAAGAAAATACTTATTTAATTTGTATGGCTTTCTTTAAATAAATCATATAAAGTTTTGGTCATATGGCCCCCTCATAATAGTGTTAAATAATAGTTATTACAATATTGACCAAAAAAGAAAAAGAAAAACAAACAAAAGAAAACAAAAATAACGACTTCATTCAATAATTCATTCAACAATTCCTCTCCTCTGTGTCTCTCCATGTAACCGTAGCATAATTTTGGAGAATATGAGCGGAAATCAAACTGCATACACTATTCTGTGTCAACTGCAACACAATGATACATTTTCTGCATGTATTTGCGCTTTGATTTGAAAGAAAACAGTGCATCAGTGCAGCGCAGCTGACACAGAAGAGTATATGCTGCATGCATCCAACTCATATTCTCCAAAACCACTACGGTGATGTGGAGAGATACAGAGGAGAGGTATTTTTGAATAAAGTTGTTATTTTTGTATCATTCGAGTACAAAAAGTATTCTAGTCACTTCATAATGTTAAAGTTGAACCACTGGCAGATGGATTATTCTGACAATGCTTTTTATACTTTTATGGACCCTGACAGTATATTTTACTTGGCAGTCTATGGGACAGTCACAAGCCTCCAGGTTTTCATCCGAAATACATTAAATTGTGTTCTGAAGATGAACAAAGCTTTTATAGTTTTGGAATTACATGGGGTCAAGTGATTAATAAAAAAAAAATCAATTTAGAGGTGGAGTATCCTTTTAAGTAAAGATTTAAAAAGTATTTTTTTTTTTCTCAAAAACCTATTAGTATGTTAATTGATTATTAATTGTAGCATTTATGAATTTTTACTTGCCTTGAAAATCCAGAAGAGATTTTCTCTGAAATTCTTGCGGTTGCTGTAATTCTTGTAGTTTGAGTCTGATTTCTCAAACTGAAACCTGGTAGCAAAATAAAGGTGGATATTTTTTAATCCATACTATTGGCTCAGTTACTAGAAAGGGCAGAGTTATGTGGAGGCACTATCCTCATGGTTGTAACAACATAATTTAGTACAGTTGCATATGAATTAATCATGAACCTGATAACTATAATCAAATGTATGATCTTATTGAAAGATGCTGGAATTAACTTAAAACATGTTTATTTTCATATATTCATTGTTATATGGATAACTGCACATGATCAATTTCCTTGAAAAAGCACATTACATTTCAAAACTATATATTTCGGTTTATTATTTTAAGGAAAAAAGTCATTAACATTTTGGCAAAGTAGATTTATTTATTTTATAATTTATTGTAATGAATTGAAAAAAAAAAAAAAAAAACTGTGGTATATTGTGTTCCCACCTGTTGAGAAGAAAAGATGCCAGTTCCACATCACTCTTCAATCCCTTCTGTGCTTTAAGAGCTTCCCACCGTGTAATTTCTCCACCAATATTTACTGTTGACTGCTGTCCTTTGCTACTAAACCACACACGAAACAAATTAAATCACATAATAAATAACAGGTTCACAGCCATCAATATCATATTGTCAAAACACTGGCAAACCAACTGCTAACTGCTACTTACAGTACTTTATTAGCATAGAAAAGTTGTGGGAAGTTGTGGTCTAATGGTTGGAGAGTTTGACTCCTAATCCCAGTGGTGTAATGTAACGAAGTAAAAATACTTCATTACAGTACTTAAGTATTCTTTAGGAGTATCTGTACTTTACTTGAGTTTTTATATTTCAGCCAACTTTTACTTATAATCCACTACATTTCCTAATTAAAATGTATACTTTTACTCAGATACATTTCCCCTAAGTATATTTATTTACTACAAAATAATCAGAAGAACACAGACTGCAGGTTTGATGAATCAGTGGTCTTGCATTTGCAAGTCTTCCTAAAAAACCCCTTTGCTCATGTCCAAACAGGTGTGCCCCATGCACAACCGCAAATTATTTAATTTCCAACTCAAATTGAGTCAGGGGTGTGCGATATAGCATGATAATATGGTGTTATTGGAATGATGTGCAATCTGACGTTATCAAGTAGGCCATATCACCAAATCATACACAGAGAGCATGCACATTGATGTATAAGTCTATTAAAACTCAAAATTCCAGGCATTCTAAATTGTAGATGGCAAAAATGCTTCTGTATGCTTTTTATATCTATATAATTTTAATCATTTTATACAAGTTCAGTAAAGCAATAGATTACTTACATTTTAGACATAATATTGCTTGTTTTTGCTCAATTTTGCTAACAAATACAGCTCTAAACTGAACACAGCACTGTTTTGGTCTCTTAGCAATGGACAGTGTTTACTTTTTGAATGAATCAGATTTTTGAACCAATCGGTTGAATAAATGATTCCGTAATTCACTCATTAACACATTTAAATTCTTTGTTTCTGAATGAATCAGCCATTTGAATGGAATAGGTTGAATCTCAATGACTCACTCATTAACATTCACTTGCTGTCACCTACTGGCGGTTTTCACATTTTGACCATTTTTTTTTCATGTTTTCAATTATTTATTATATCAATTTTCAACGTTTTATGTTAAAAAACAAAACCTTAGGCCTATTTATACATCTGTATCTGCAGTTTAAATGAATCCATGTCTCCTATGAGATACATAAACTGTGTAAATAAATGCTATTTCAGATGCAGATTACAGTTGGAATGGAAGACACCAAGTACCGGAAGAAGTGCTTCTTATTCTTACCCAAAAAATACAAAATAGAAGAGATAGTTAAAATGGAACACAATCTTGCTACTCAAGCTTGGTATGAACACACACACACACACATATATATATATATATATATATATATATATATATACACATTACAGACCAAAAGTTTGGACACACCTCCTCATTCAAAGGGTTTTCATTATTTTCATGACTATGAAAATTGTAGAGTCACACTGAAGGCATCAAAACTATGAATTAACACGTGGAAATTATATAAACATAACAAAAAAAATCGAAAATATGTCATATTCTAGGTTCTTCAACGTAGCCACCTTTTGCTTTGATTACTGCTTTGCACACTCTTGGCCAGGGGCGTAGATTACGCGGGGGAAGTGCCCCCCCCCACACTTTTAATATCATGGAAATTCGTCCCCCGCACTTTTTCGGTCAAGTTTTTCTCATAGAGGTTTTCAAGAGCTGGTGTGAATAAATATAGATTTAAACTCAAAGAGACAGGATAGTCTGAATCAAATATATGATTTGATATTTAATTCGGACCCAGAATACAGCAAGATGGACATCACAGAGCGCAAACACTCCTGTAGTGTGCGTTTCATTCATACTCGAAGCCGGAAAGTCATTTCAGGAAGATCCTAATATGGGCAAAAGCGTCCAGCTATCGCTGTATGAAAACAGTTTTTACACAGAAAAAAAGCCCAGAAACTTTTGCAAACACAAAGACATTAAACATATGATTGCAACAATATATTGTATTTCAAGTAATCTCCAGCAGGTGATAAATAAAGGATGAACAATGCATACCAATTGACATAACATTTATTACAGAATAGAAACTATTCTGAAAAAATTATATAAAATTATAAAAAATAAAAAAAATAGTTTGTAGTATATAAACAAATCATTATTATTTGTTATTGTCCAGCAGTTATATATTTCTAAGCCATTTAAAAGCTAGAAATTTGAGAAAAATTAAAGTTGCCTATAGTATCCACTACCAGTCAAAAGTTTTTGAACAGTAAGCTTGTTAATATTTTTTAAATAAGTCTCTTCTGTTCACCAAGCCTGCATTTATTTGCAAAACAGAAAATTGTGAAATTTTTTACTAACCTATTTATATTAACTGTTTTCTATTTTGATATATTTCAAAATGTAATTTTATTGAGATTTCAAAGCTGAATTTTTAGTATCATTACTCCAGTCACACGATCCTTCAGAAATAATTCTGATATTCTGATTTGTTTCTAAAAAAAAAAACACATTATGATAATGTTGAAACCAGCGGAGTAGATTTTTTTTTTCAGGTTTCTTTGATCAATAGAAAGTTCAGAAGAACAGCATTTAATTTGAAATAGAAATCCTTTGAAAAATTATTACTTTATCATCACTTTTGATCAATTCAAAGTGAAGTGAAGTGACATACAGCCAAGGATGGTGACCCATACTAAGAATTCGTGCTCTGCATTTAACCCATCAAAAGTGCACACACAGTGAACACACACCCGGAGCAGTGGTCATCATTTATGCTGCAGTGCCCGGGGAGCAGTGGTGTTGCTAGCCTGAGACCCGAACCCACAAAAGAGTCCTTGCTAAATATAAGTGTTAATCTCTATAATTTTTTTCCAAAAACAAAAATTATATATTGACTCAAAGGTTTTGAATTATATAGTATATTATGTTGCAAAAGCTTTTTATTTCACATAAATGCTGATCTTTTGATCCTTATATTTTTCAAAGAATACTGAAAATTAAATGTAAAAAAAAAAAAATATATGTTTTAAATATTGATAATCAGCAAATCAGCATATTATGATTTCTGAAGTATGTGACACTGAAGAATGGAGTAAAAATGCTGAAAATACAACTTTGATCACACAATAAATTACATTTTAAAATATATTCAAATAGGGAAAAAAGTTATTTTAAATATAAAAATATTTCACAATATTACTGTTTTTGCTGTACTTTGGATCAAATAAATGCAGGCTTGGTGAGCAGAAGAGACTTCTTTAAAAACAAAATATCTTACAGTTCAAAAACTGTTGATAGATTACAGAAATGTTATATATATATATTAATATAATTTCTGTCCCCCTCACTTCTGAAAAGATGGCTACGCCCCTGCTCTTGGCATTCTCTTGATGAGCTTCAAGAGGTAGTCACCTGAAATGGTCTTCCAACAGTCTTGAAGGAGTTCCCTGAGAGATGCTTAGCACTTGTTGGCCCTTTTGCCTTCTGTCTGCGGTCCAGCTCACCCCAAACCATCTTGATTGAGTTCAGGTCCGGTGACTGTGGAGGCCAGGTCATCTGGCGCAGCACCCCATCACTCTCCTTCTTGCTCAAATAGCCCTTACACAGCCTGGAGGTGTGTTTGGGGTCATTGTCCTGTTGAAAAATAAATGATGGTCCAACTAAACGAAACCGGATGGAATAGCATGCTGCTGCCAGATGCTGAGGTAGCCATGCTGGTTCAGTATGCCTTCAATTTTGAATAAATCCCCAACAGTGGGGATCCTCCTCCTCCATGCTTCACGGTGGGAACCAGGCATGTAGAGTCCATCCGTTCACCTTTTCTGCGTCGCACAAAGACACGGTGGTTGGAACCAAAGATCTCAAATTTGGACTCATCAGACCAAAGCACAGATTTCCACTGGTCTAATGTCCATTCCTTGTGTTCTTTAGCCCAAACAAGTCTCTTCTGCTTGTTGCCTTTCTTTAGCAGTGGTTTCCTAGCAGATATTCTAACATGAAGGCCTGATTCACACAGTCTCCTCTTAACAGTTGTTCTAGAGATGTGTCTGCTGCTAGAACTCCGTGTGCCATTGACCTGGTCTCTAATCTAAGTTGCTGTTAACCTGCGATTTCTGAGGCTGGTGACTCGGATGAACTTATCCTCCGCAGCAGAGGTGACTCTTGGTCTTCCTTTCCTGGGGCGGTCCGCATGTGAGCCAGTTTCTTTGTAGCGCTTGATGGTTTTTGTGACTGCACTTGGGGACACTTTCAAAGTTTTCCCAATTTTTTGGACTGACTGACCTTCACTTCTTAAAGTAATGATGGCCAATCGTTTTCCTGTACTTAGCTGCTTTTTTCTTGCCATAATACAGATTCTAACAGTCTATTCAGTAGGACTATCAGCTGTGTATCCACCTGACTTCCGCACAACACAACTTCTTCTTCTTCTCTAGTATTAATGGCGGGTCGCAACCAATTTTTTCGGTGCATACCGCCACCTACTGTACCGGAGTGTATAATTCATGGTTTTAGTATTTCAGGTTACCTTTTAGTGCTCCCCAAAAAAATAAAAATAAAAAAATAATAAAAAATAAAAATAAAATAAAAAATAAAATAAATAAAAAATGGGGGGGGGGGCTATATTTTATGGTCTAATCCTGTAGATTTAAGAAAATTAAAGAGAGCTTCGCAACACTCCCATGTTTCCTCACTCATCCCCAGTATCCCTTCTAAATTCCATCCCCGTCCTAATTCACATATCTTATCACGCAAGATGTTCCTCTCAAAATCAAATTTACTACACTTCATTATGACATGCTCGACATTTTCAGGAACGTTACATACCTCACATTTATCAGACACACATTTTGTCATTAAATACAGCGTTGATTTTAACCCAGTATGTCCAAGCATTAATCTTGAAAAGATCACTTCATCTCTTCTATATTTCCCTTTGAAACCCTTCACTTTAATAGATTTCTATATGCTGTAATAGTGTCTCCCTTTATTGTCTGTGTCCCACTTGTTCTGCCATTCGTCACTCACTGCTTTTCTAATTAATGATTTGGCCTCTCCTTTTCCAAAGGGAACTTTCATTATTTCATCATCTTTTAATTTTAACGCTGTATTTGCAATCTCATCAGCTTTTTCATTTCCCACAACACCAACATGCGCCGGGACCCAAACAAATTGTACATCACCACCAGTTCTTTGTATTCTCAGCATTATTGTATATATTTCTATCAATAAATCATCTCGTAAGGTCTTTTTGGAATTCAAACTAAACAGGGCAGCAGTGGAGTCTGAACAAATGACAACTCTCTCTGGCCTCACCTCTACAATCCACTGTAACCCTAAAATAATAGCAACCATTTCTGCTGTATATACAGATAATTTATCATTAATTCTTTTACATATACCTACATCAAACTCTGGTATATATACTCCTGATCCTACATGTTCTGTCCCTGGATCTTTTGATCCGTCAGTAAATATTAGCATATAATTAAAATAATTCCTCTTCACATAATCTTCAACCAAATATCCTATATTATTCATATTACTTTCATTCAATTCTTTCTTCTTCTCTAGAAGTTTCAAGTCCACATTGGGCACAGGAAATATCCATGGAGGAACATTACCCCATACAGTATTTGGTCCATATTCAATTTTATTTAATCCATATTGTTCTGCTACTGTATTAATATTCCAACCAAATCCTTTTCCTTTAAGTTGTTGTGTATATTCCCAACAATCACACAGAACATTTGCTGCCGGTTGTTCCTCCCCAGATCCTTGTAACTTGATCCAATAAGCTAAAGACAGCTTAGATCGTCTTAAATATAATTGCAATTCATCAGCTTCTACCAGTAGTGCATTAGTAGGGGTTGTTTTCACTGCACCTATACTGAGTCTTAAAGCTCTAAACTGTATTCTGTCTAATGTTCTTAAAATACTCTTGGCTGCTGCTCCATATACCATACACCCATAATCAATACACGAACGTATTAAGGCCCTATAAATATCTAGTAATTATTGTTTATCAGCTCCCCATTGATAGCCAGAGACTGACCTCATGAGATTTAGTACCTTTTTACATTTTGTTTCAACCTGTTTAATATGATTCTTCCATATACATTTCTCATCAAACCACAATCCTAAATACTTGAACTCTTTCACTCTTTCCATATTTTGTCCATACAATTTAAACTGTATATTATTAATCCTTCTATTTCTGGTAAATATCATATAACAAGATTTTATAACTGACATCTTAAATCCCCAATCATATGACCATCTTTCAACTTTTAATATTACATTCTTAATACTATTAGTCACATGTCTAATGTTTTTTCCCTCTTTTCCATATAGCCCCATCATCTGCATAAAGTAATGATCCAATATCTCTATCAACATTTATAAAAAAATATAATTTATCATGATATTAAATAGAATAGGACTTATAGCACTCCCTTGAGGGATACCATTTTCAATATCACAGTACTCCGACAAAGCATCCCCAACCTTTACACGGAAAGTTCGGTTAGACAGGAAATCTAACACCCAGTTGTATAACCTTCCGCCAATACCCATTTTATGCGTTTTAATCAATAATCCTTCTCTCCACATTGAATCATAAGCTTTTTCAATATCAAAATATACTATGATTTCTTTCATACTAATCGCCTTTTCTGCCTCATTGCTAACTTTAACCAAAGCATCTACCGTTGATCTTCCTTTACGAAATCCACTTTGGTATTTATTTAGCAGTCCTCTTTGCTCTAAATAATATGTCAATCTACAAACAATTATCTTTTCCATCCATTTACATAGGTGTGATGTTAAGGCTATAGGTCTGTAGTTTCCTGCATTAGTTGAGTCTTTACCTGGGCTTACCAAAAGTTAGTATCAATGCACTTTTCCAAATATCAGGCATTACACCTTCTCTCCATATTTTATTAAACAGTTTTAGAATAATTTCCAATACTTCTTTTGGTAATTGTCTAAACATAGCATAGCATAGTCGATCTTGCCCTGGAGCCGTATATCCACTTCCCTCTAAGGCCATTTTAACTCATGTAATGATAAATCCATGTCAAGTGCCGAATCATCACTATCTTTTTTCTTAGTTACCTCACTATTTGTTCTTAAAATATCCTTTTTCCGTTGTTTATGTATTTCATCTAAATGACTCCCACTATGTACACTTGCAAACTTCTTACCTAGTAGCTCAGCTTTCTCCTTATTTGTAATTGCCTGATGTTCTCCCTCTATCAGAACTGGGATTTTAACTGATTTTCTTTTCCCACTCATCTTTTTGATCATTGCCCAAATGTCACCCAATTTAACTTCTCTGCCAATGGAGGAGCAGAATTGCCTCCATGCATTCTTCTTGGATGACTTAATTACTTTACGTGCTATAGCTCTCTTTCTTTGATAATCAATTAAATTATCTTGGTTCAAATTCTTTCTTAGACATCTGAATGTCCGATTTCTATCTTTTATAGCATTTTTACACTCATTGTTCCACCATGGAACTATTTTCTTTTTCTCATTCACTGTACTCATAGGGATACAGGTTGTTGCAGCATTTATAATCATGGAAGTCAATTCTACTGCGCAACTATTTACATCATTCTCCATCAATATTCTTTCAGAATACTCAATACAAAGTTCATTTAATTTTTCCCAGTTAGCTTTAGGAAAACACCATCTCTCTATTACATAACCCTCCTGAACATACATATCAAAGTTCATGGAACACAAAATTGGAAAGTGATCACTCCCTATGTTGTTGTCATTCTTAACCATTCACATAAATTACTCATATTTACAGAGACTAAAGTAAGATCTATACAAGAAACTGAGTTTCTTGTAACATTAACCCTGGTACCTCTTCCATCATTAAGGCAAGCAAGTAATCTCTCCTCAATTAGTTCTTCCACTACTTCTCCATTTGTGTCTGTATAATCACTTCCCCACAGAGTATTGGGAGCATTAAAGTCGCCACACCATATTTCTCTTCTATCAACACTTTCTGAGATTTCATGGAATGTTTGCTTTGATAATTTCTTACATGTATTATAAAAATTGACTACTTTGATATTTCCTCTGGGACTACACATTTCTATTACTATACATTCATACTCATTTGGGACAGTTATCCTTCTATTTGCCAAAGTATCCTTAATAAATGTTATACATCCTCCACCTTGTTTTCCAATTCTGTCACATCTAACCGAACTGTAACCTGATAGTACAAAGTCCAACTGAGGTCTTAACCAAGTTTCTTGTATACACATAACATCAGGTCTAACTTCCAGATCAGCTACAACCTTCTTGAACTCTTGACCATTTGCAACTAAACTTCTGGCGTTCCATTAGAGGATATGAAATACCATAATGAGGTTAATCACCTTGAGACATTCCATTATTTGGGTTCAACATCTCATGAATAATTTCAGCTGTAACTTCAGTGATCCCCAGTATTTCTATGGCTGCCTCTACTATTGTCTTGATTCTATCCCTTTTTTTCTTTTGCTGTATTGCCACATTGACAGTCTTACAGATGAAAGCAATAAATTTGGTTTTACCCACAATCAGCGTGTCTTCATTAATCTCTCTTATCCATGGATTTATTTCGGTTTGCCTCTGACTTAACATTGGAGATGAAATCTCAATTATTCTTCTGTTCTCAGATTATTTTGCTTTATTTATTACTTGCACCACACTGGGTCTGTATATTTCACTTTCCTTAACTTTTTTTGCTGCATCAGCATAAGACACCTGATTAGTTACTTTATATTTCTGGACCTCTCTGGCTTGTCTTTGTACAGGGCATGCTCCAAAAGCAGCGCTATGCTCACCACCACAATTACAGCATTTTTCTTTTGTATCCTGACCACAATTTCCATACTCATGTTCACCTCCACATCTAGCACATCTTTGTTTACCTTTACATTGACCAGCAGTATGTCCCATTCTTTGACATTTGAAACATCGAAGTGGTGCTGGGATAAACTCTCTTACATCATAACTCCAATATCCCAATCTTACCCTCTTTGGCATCTCTTTTTCAAATTCTAGCTTTACTGATAAGCTATCAGTTTTCACCCCTTTTCTTTGTGTTTGTAGTCTTGTGGCTTTCACAACTTTCCCTCCTTTCACTTCTTGAATTATCTCCTCCATTGTAATTGCCAAAGGTACATCATAGATAACACCTCTAAGCTTTGCTGCATTCCCAGGGATATGAGCACTGATCCTTTCCCCATTAAATGTTTCTGCTCTGAGAAATCTATCTCTTTGCAGTTGATCTGTAGCAAAGACCAGCAGCCTTCTATTATTCAAATATTTAGCAAACTTGATCTTACCCATTTCTTTCTCAATTGCTTTTGTTAGTTTTAGTGGGTGAAAATGTCCCCCTTCTTTTTTGAACATTATCATCACTTTCCATTCAGTTTGTTCGTTCTCCTTTTTCCCCATTTATAATTATAGACTTCACTTTTTTGGACTTGTCACTCACGTCCACATCATCGTTGGAACTTCCAGAGCTATCACACCTTCCTTTCCTCTTATTATTTACTTCCTGCCATGACATACTATCACTATCTCCATCCATACTTTTACCCATGATAATTACATTCACGGTACAGTTGTTGCTAATTCCAGCGATAAAAGCCAAGAATATCGTTCAATCCACCGAGCCAAAACGTGAAACCGGAAGCACTTCCTACACGCCCGTCTACCAACAACGATCTCCTTCGCAATGTAGCGACGAGCTCTGAAAATGGCGGCTCGCTCCTCTCCCTCGGATCGCGAGTCTGATGAACAGAAATAAGCGGAGCGGCGCAGTGGCGGGAGCCGCACAACACAACTGATGGTCCCAACCCCATTTATAAGGCAAGAAATCACACTTATTAAACCTGACAGGGCATACCTGTGAAGTGAAAACCATTTCAGGTGACTACCTCTTGAAGCTCATCAAGAGAATGCCAAGAGTGTGCAAAGCAGTAATCAAAGCAAAAGGTGGCTACTTTGAAGAACCTACAAAATGACATATTTTCACACTTTCACACTTTTTTGTTATGTATATAATTCCACATATGTTATTTCATAGTTTTGATGCCTTCAGTGTGAATCTACATGTTTCATAGTCATGAAAATAAAGAAAACTCTTTGAATAAGAAGGTGTGTACAAACTATTGGTCTGTACTGTACACACACACACACATTTGTCCTCCAGCTGTTCCTTATATGAACATTTAACTTTTCCGGCCTCTTATTGCTACCTGTCCCAACTTTTTTGTAATGTGTAGCTCTCGTGAAATCCAAAATGAAGAAATATTTGGCATCACATTTCAAAATGTCTCACTTTCAACATTTGAAATGCTACCTATGGATAAAATATATGTTTATGAGATTTGTAAATTACTCACAATTTGTACAGTGTCCCAACTTTTTTGGAATCGGGTTTTTGTGTGCGTGTTTGTGTGTGTGTATATATATATATATATATATATATATATATATATATATATATATATATATATATATATATATATATATATATATATATACTGTATATTTGCTTCTTTTTCATTTTGCATTTGCTTGTACTTTTACTTTAAATACTTAAGTACATTTAAGATTTAAAAAATACTTTTTGCACTCAAGTAATAAATATCACATACATCAAGACTTTTACTCAAGTAATATTCTAAACTGTGACTTCAACTTTTACCAAATTAATTTTCTGGTAAGGTATCTGTACTTTTACTTTACTATGACTTTCAGGTACTTTATACACCACTACCTAAACCTAAGGTTTTGGTTTCAAATCTCAGTCCGGCAATACCACGACTTAGGTGTCCTTAAGCAAGGCACCGAAACCCTAACTGCTCCTTGGGAGCTGCAACATAAATGGTTGCCCACTGCTCTGGGTGTGTGTTCACAGGGTGTGTGTGTGTGTTCACTGCTGTGTTTGTGCACTTTGGATGGGTTAAATGCAGAGCACAAATTCTGAGAATGGGTCACCATACTTGATTGTTTATCACTTCACTTCAAAAGTGGTTAATGGGAAATGCAGTTTTATGATAAAAAAACAAAAAAACAAAAACAAACAGAACACAAGAAATACCTTTTGGAAGGTGATGGTGTTTTCTGATTGAAGTTTGGTCCATCTCCCTTTGAATGGTCACTCTTTACAGACACAAAGCTGGATACATGCGAGTGAGATCTTACACTAATGAGAAAAGAAAATAGCACAGTAGGTACTAGTAGGACATATTTAAAGAGTTAAAGAGTTACAAATGAACTGTTCTGTATTTCCAAGGTGAATGGATGAGCCCTAGTGGCTAACTATTTAACTTAATAAATATGTTCATTAATTAAAGATTAAACAGTTTACAATACATTATGTTCTGTGATTCATTTTAGTATTTAGTTGAGTTCTATTACATGTATCACAGTGAGGAAATAACATCAGTATAATGCAAAAGATATGAAATACCTTTTGTTGGTTGTTTTGATGATATTGTTGTACAATGACAAATATTTTTACAAATTGTACAGAATTAAATCATACATGTCGATTTGATTCTCTACAGTATGTTATGCATGATGACGGAGTTGGCTTAATTTAGTAATAAATAAACAATGGATCACTGTAAGATGGTTGGAGGAAGAGATCAAATACCTCTTGTTACATGGTGTTTTTCCACTGAAGTTTGGTCCGTCACCCTTTGAATGGTCACTCTTCACAGACACAGAGCTGGACACATGTGAACCTGATCTTACACTAATGACACAAAGAACAGAGAGAAAAAAACCCATTACTGGAGATTCTTCCAGCTACATTGTCAAGCATTCATATTACAGCTCACATACTATATTCAAGTCACTGTATGAACTAATAAACTACTGTACCTTCTTTGCTGTAAAGCAATAAATTAATTAAATTTTAGACAAAATATTGCTTGTTTTTGCTCAATTTTGTTAACGAAAATAGCTCCAAACAGATCACAGCACAGTTTTGTGTCTCTTAGCAATGGGCAGTGTTTACTTTCTGAATGAATCAGCTTTTTGAACGAATCAGTTGAATAAATGATTCAGTAATTCACTCATTAAAGGGTTAGTTCACCCAAAAAGTAAACAGCTTAAGTCATTTGTGGATTAATGTGTATTAGAGATGCGAACCGTTTAAAACGATTCAGTTCGATTTGGTGAACTGAATGATTCGTTCGCGAACCGGATATCCAGACTGCTTTGATTTGAACTCTCTCTCACAACAGACACAAAAGAGAAGACAATGCTGAATAAAGTCGTAGTTTTTGTTATTTTTGGACCAAAATGTATTTTCGATGCTTCAAAAAATTCTAACTGACCCTCTGATGTCACATGGACTACTTCGATGATGTTTTTCTTACCTTTCTGGACATGGACAGTAAACCGTACACACAGCTTCAATGGAGGGACTGAGAGCTCTCGGACTAAATCTAAAATATCTTAGACTGTGTTCCAAAGATAAACGGAGGTCTTACGGGTTTGAAACAACATGAGGGTAAGTTATTAATTACATAAATTTGCTATCTGGTTGAACTAACCCTTTAACACAGTCAAATGCTTTGTTTCTGAATGAATCAGCCATTTTAATGGAATTGGTTGAATCTCAATGACTCACTCACTAACATTCCCTTGCTGTCACCTACTAGTAGGGCTGCACGATTCTGGATAAATTGAGAATCACGATTTTTTGATCTCATATAGAGATCACGATTCTCCTACGATTCTTTATTATTATTATTACTATTAACATTATCATTATCACAAGTATATAAATTAATTATTTTATTTTGCAAGGATTCTTTAAATTGATCAAGTGTGACAAAGACATTTATAACAAAATATTTCTATTACACACAATTATTGTTCTTCTGAACTTTCTATCAAAGAAACCTGAAAAAAATCTACTCATCTGTTTTCAACATAATAATAATAATAATAATAATGTTTTTTTTGAACGGCAAAACAGCATATTAGAATGATTTCTGAAGATCATGTGCCACTGAAGACTGGAGTAATGATGCTGAAAATACAGCTGCACACCACAGAAATAAATTACATTTTAAAATACATTCAAGTGAAAGCAGTTATTTTAAATGGTAAATATTTCAAAACTTTACTGTTTTTGCTGTACTTTGGATGAGATAAATATAGTTTGGTGAGCAGAAGAGACTTTAAAAAAACATTACACATCTTATGGTTCAAAAACTTTTGACTGGTAGTGTATATATAATATATTTAAAACCCCAGTTTTTTTTAAATTAGAATGATGAAAAAGTTGTTTAGATCACTGATTCAACGACTCACTCATAAACCTACTACACTTGTTTCATTTCTGGATGAATCAGCGTTTTTGAACGATTCTCTTGAATGAAAAATTAATTCATTGACAAATAAATTAAGACACTTGTCGCCACCTATTGGTGAAACAATGCAATCGACACAAACGTTATTTAAAGCGCAGTACTTTCAAAAGGGGATTTGTTATATTTTGATCGCTGCCATATAGACATCAATGTTTATATTTAAACTATAAACTTTATCCCAGTATTTCTGTGATAATATAAATGACTGTAAGACAGATATAATACTGTGTAGTTGAAAATACTGTTTGTGAAGATGTTACTTAACCAAACATGGTAAGAGCTCTCTCTGTGTCAGCGGCAGTGCGCGCACGGATTTGAATGATCCGGTAAGACTTTGTCAAAGGTTTAACAGACTCAGGGAATCGTTGTCTTTTAGAAATGAGATCGAGAGGGTGTCTGAATCGAGATCGCGATCTTTTAACGATTAATCGTGCAGCTCTACCTACTAGTGGTTTTAATTTTACATTTCAACCAATTTTTTGTTTTGGTTTTTCATGTTTTAAATTATTTCAAATATCAGTTTTCAACATTTTATGTAAAAAAAAAAAAAAAAAAAAAAAAAAAACCTTAAGGCCTATATGTACATCTGTATCTGCAGTTTAAATGAATCCATGTCTCCTCTGAGATACATAAACTGTGTAAATACATGCTATTTCAGATGCAGATTACAGTTGGAATGAAAGACACCAAGTACCGGAAGAAGTGCTTCTTATTCTTACCCAAAAATACAAAATAGAAGAGATAGTTAAAACTGAACACAATCTTGCTACTCAAGCTTGGTATGAACACACACACACACACACACCTATATATATATATATATATATATATATATAGTAGTATAGGTGTTTCTCAATAAATTAGGATGTCGAGGAAAAGTTCATTTATTTTAATAATTCAACTAAAATTGTGAAACTCATGTATTAAATAAATCAGTGCACACAGACTGAAGTAGCTTAAGTCTTTGGTACTTTTAATTGTGATGATTTTGGCTCACATTGAACAAAACCCACCAAGTCACGATTTCAACAAATGAAAATACTTCATAAAACCAATAAAAAAAAACATTTAGTGAATAGTTGGCCCTCTGGAAAGTATGTTCATTTACTATACATGTACTCAATACTTGGTAGGGGCTTCTTTTGCTTTAATTACTGCCTCAATTCAGCGTGGCATGGAGGTGATCAGTTTGTGGCACTGCTGAGGTGGTCTGGAAGCCCAGTTTCTTTGACAGTTGCCTTCAGCTCATCTGCATTGTTTGGTCTCTTTTTTCTTGTTTTCATCTTGACATGGTTCAGGTCTGGTGAGTCTGCTGGCCAGTCAAGCACACCAACACCAGCGTCATTTAAACAACTTTTGGTGCTTTTGGCAGAGTGGGCAGGTGCCAAATCCTGCTGGAAAATGAAATCAGCATCTTCAAAAAGCTGGTCGGCAGGAGGAAGCAGGAAGTGCTCCAAAATTTATTGGTAAACGGGTGCATTGATTTGGTTTTCAAAAAAACGCAATGGAACGACACCAGCAGATGACATTGCACCCCAAATCATCACAGACTGTGGAAACTTAACACTGGACCTCAAGCAACTTGGGCTATGAGCTTCTCCACCCTTCCTCCAGACTCTAGGACCTTGGTTTCCAAATGAAATACAAAACTTGCTTTCTTCTGAAAAGAGGGCTTTGGATCACCGGGCAACAGTCCATTTCTTCTTCTCCTTAGCCGAGGTAAGACGCCTCTGATGTTGTCTGTGGTTCAGAAGTGGCTTAACAAGAGGAGTACGGCAACTGTAGCCAAATTCCTTGACAAGTCTGTGTGTGGTGGCTCTTGATGTCTTGACCCCAGCCTCAGTCCATTCCTTATGAAATTCACTCAAATTCTTGAATCCAGTTTGCTTGATAATCCTCATAAGACTGCGGTTCTCTTGGTTGGTTGTGCATCTTTTTCTTGCACACTTTTTCATTCCACTCAACTTTCTGTTAACATACTTGGACACAGCACTCAGTGAACAACCAGCTATTGGCAATGAATTTTTGTGACTTACACTCCTTGTGAAGGGTTCATTGGTTGTCAGAGACCATTTTGAAGGATCAGGAAACATTTGCAGGTGTTTTGAGTTGATTAGCTGATTGGCATGTCATCATATTCTAATTTGTTGAGATCATGAATTGGTGGGTTTTTGTTAAATGTGAGCCAAAATCATCACAATTAAAAGAACCAGTGACTTAAACTACTTCAGTCTGTGTGCATTTAATTTATTTAATACATGAGCTTCACAATTTGATCTGAATTACTGAAATAAGTGAATTTATCCTCGACATTCTAATTTATTGAGAAGCAACTGTGTATATAAAAATACTTGGACACAACAGAACACAAGAAATACCTTTTGGAAGGTGATGGTGTTTTTTCATTGAAGTTTTCTCATTTATGTTGTTGACCAACACCAGCAAATGACATTGCAACCCATATCATCACAGACTGTGGAAACTTAACACTGGACTTCAAGCAAATACGTTTTGTGTTCTGTTTTTTTTTTTTTTTTAATCATAAAACTGCATTTCCCATCAATCACTTTTGAAGTGAAGCGATATACAACCAAGTATGGTGACCCATACTCAAACAACATAAATGGTTGCCCACTGCTCTGGGTGTGTGTTCACAGGGTGTGTGTGTGTGTTCACTGCTGTGTTTGTGCACTTTGGATGGGTTAAATGCAGAGCACTAATTCTGAGAATGGGTCACCATACTTGATTGTTTATCACTTCACTTCAAAAGTGGTTAATGGGAAATGCAGTTTTATGATTAAAAAAAAAAAAAAAAAAAAAAAAAAAAACAGAACACAAGAAATACCTTTTGGAAGGTGATGGTGTTTTCTGATTGAAGTTTGGTCCATCTCCCTTTGAATGGTCACTCTTTACAGACACAAAGCTGGATACATGCGAGTGAGATCTTACACTAATGAGAAAAGAAAATAGCACAGTAGGTACTAGTAGGACATATTTAAAGAGTTAAAGAGTTACAAATGAACTGTTCTGTATTTCCAAGGTGAATGGATGAGCCCTAGTGGCTACCTATTTAACTTAATTTAATTTTATTTTATTTAACCTTTATTTAACCAGATAAAAAACTCATTGAGATTAAAAATCTCTTTTTCAAGAGTGACCTGGCCAAGACAACAGCATTTACATACAATTTAAAAACATACATGACATCAAAAACAAACAAATGATATTTAGTCAATGTGTACAAGTTTAGAAACAGTTACATTTTCCAAGTTCATTGAGTTCACGCTTCTTTAGAATAGATTTAAATTCTCCCAATGTCACAAGTTCAGAAAGATTTAGGTCCTTTTGCAGTTCATTCCATGCACGGGGGGAAGTGTACTGAAATGCTGCCTTACCCAACTGAATATGTTGAATATGTTCAACATATTCAGTGAATATGAATATAATGAATATGTTCATTAATTAAAGATTAAACAGTTTACAATACATTATGTTCTGTGATTCATTTTAGTATTTAGTTGAGTTCTATTACATGTATCACAGTGAGGAAATAACATCAGTATAATGCAAAAGATATGAAATACCTTTTGTTAGTTGTTTTGATGATATTGTTGTACAATGACAAATATTTTTACAAATTGTACAGAATTAAATCATACATGTCGATTTGATTCTCTACAGTATGTTATGCATGATGACGGAGTTGGCTTAATTTAGTAATAAATAAACAATGGATCACTGTAAGATGGTTGGAGGAAGAGATCAAATACCTCTTGTTACATGGTGTTTTTCCACTGAAGTTTGGTCCGTCACCCTTTGAATGGTCACTCTTCACAGACACAGAGCTGGACACATGTGAACCTGATCTTACACTAATGACACAAAGAACAGAGAGAAAAAAAACCATTACTGGAGATTCTTCCAGCTACATTGTCAAGCATTCATATTACAGCTCACATACTATATTCAAGTCACTGTATGAACTAATAAACTACTGTACCTTCTTTGTTGTATCACTCAATTTGACTATGGGGTTGGGGTTGAGATAGAGCTTGTTTAATAATGTTAAATAATATTATCATCTATTTAAACATTGGATCACTGTAAAATATTTTGAGAAACAAATAAAACACCTTTTGTTACATGCCGTTTTCTTACGGAAGTTCGGTCCATCTCCTTTTAATTGGTCACTCTTCACAGACACAGAGCTGGATACATGTGAACCTGATCTTACACTAATGACACAAAGAAAAAAAATGTTATTTATTATTATTTATTATTTATTTAGCAATTAAAGGGTTAGTTTACACGTTTGGAAAAAAACATAATGGTGAGTAATTAATGACAGAATTTTCATTTATGGGTGAACTATCCCTATAAGTTGATAATTACAGTGGCTAGCCAACCAGAGTTTCTACTGCTTCGAGTGCCGTCGCTTGACGCCGCTGCCGCGTCTGCAAAGTGCATTTCTTGAATGTATTCTTTTATTTGGTCCACAATGTTTGTAATGTTGTCTTAGTTGTCTCAAATATAGTAATAACAACAACAGCTGAGTGATGCTTTAACAACAAGTTATCAAAAAAATGCATCAATGCACATTTTCGCAGATAACCGTCAGCTTTGCCTCGCCGATGTGTTATATTTGATAGCTGCAGTCATGGAAAATGAAAGAAAAATAGTATCCTTAGTATGAATTCAAGCAGGTTAAATGTCAAGCCAAATTACCCTGTGCTTATATTTTCTAAAAGCTGCATAGTATTACACCATATTTTAGATTTGAAACATTTAACTTTTAACATTGTTATATTATCCTAAAGAAATTGTGGTTTACTTTTCATCTGAGCATTAAAAGTGGGTAGCCTATATTAGTGAGCTAGACTAAATACATGGATCTATATGCGAAATGTCAGTATTCTCACATATTAGGCCTATATTTGTCACAAGTAAAAAAAAAAAAAAAAACGAATAAAAATGTATATATTAAAATTCCTTAAAACAGCATGCATTTTTGACAAACACATATTTTGTTATTCATTACCTGTCCTTTATTTCAACAGATAACTTCTTGAAAAAAAAAATATATATTTTTGTACACTGATTAAGAAACCATTGTTTAATAAATTATTTCCTTTATTTTAGTAAAACGTGAGGCACTGTATAATTTCGCTCCCATCGTTTATGCCTAACTAAAACAAGAAACAAATAAATTAAAACTGGCCACGATTTAGCTAAATCATTGAAACTGAAAAGAATGGATGGATTAATAAAATGTCCTCATGTTTAAACTCGAGTGCACATGACATAAAAAGAGCTTCATTAAAGGGATACTTCACTTTCAAAATAAAATTTTGATATGTTTTAGCTTACCTCTAGGGCATCCAAGATGTAGGTGTCTTTGTTTCCGTTCCCATTTTTATATTTTTAGGTTAAACCGTTCTTGTCTGTGACTCATATAATGGAGGTCTATGGTCACCACCTCAAAGAGCATGCACAGAGGAGTCCAAATTAAACAATTCCCTATCGTAAGTACACATTGATGAACTAAGACACGAAACAAGCGGTTTGTGTAAGAAAACGAACAGTATTTATACCATTTTTACCCCTTGTACACAACCAAGTCCAATTGATCTGAGGGCGCGCATGCTTCCTGATGTCATGTGACGTTTGCTCGTGCTCTGGCCAGGTGGCAAGGAAGTCGACCGGAAGTTGAATTCGGCTGCGTGCTGCCATCTTGTAGCAGAACTTTACTTGCGTTAGCATTCCCATTGACTCCCATTCATTTTGGCGTCACTTTGACAGCGAATAACTTTACATCTGAGGCTTTTAAAGTCTCCGTTTGTCCATTATTTATTTCTAAAGATACACGGCAATGTATAAAGGGCTCCTTTACCTTCTATGTTACATTATGGCCCTGTAGAAACAGTTTTTGTAAAAAATAGGCTAACAATTGCGTCATAACCACTTGACTCTCTGTCGCATTACCATACAGACAGGAGGAGAAGCTCGCAGGCAATTAACTTAATATGGCGTTACATTTTAAAATACTATACAAAATAATTAATCAGAATACTTACTCCTGCTCACTCACGACAAAGAACTCCCAGCTCAAGCTCGCCGTCTCTGCAAGATTAACGATGGCAGTTTGCACGCACAGCTACTAGAAGATTTACATCTGTCAGACAGGTTGCTGACGTCGTCAAGCTTCGTTTGAGTCTGCGCGTCAGAAACGGAAGTGCTAAAAAACACTAAAAATGGGCTTCAATTGTCTCAGTTGAGTTCCAATGGGGTCGCTGTGTCCATTTCTTTTACTGTCTATGGCTCTGGCTTAGTCTGCTGAAGCGCGGAAAGCCCCGTAAGTGGTCTCTCGCACGTGTACATCACTCATTGTTTACACTTACTGTCTATGGTTTACACAGAGATTTTGGAAGTGTTACCTTTCACTCAGAAGATCTGAACACATTTGGACGTACAGGAAATTGCAATGGAAGACAATTTCAATATATCAACAGACAGCGTAGAATTTTTTTCACAGCCATATTTATTTGAACCAGAATGCACAGCTCAAGTACTCAGGAGAGATGGAGGAAGTATCTGCTGCAGCAGCACGTCTTCAAGCCTCAGAGAGACAGAGATCTCTTCAAAATTGGTGGTGTTTTATTAGCAAGTGTTGTGAGATGCAAACAGAAGTGGAGAGCATATGTTGTCATGAATGGAACAACTACAAGACGACAATGAGGACATTGACAGTATCGCATCACACACCTGCCTGACTGAAGATCCTGAGTTTTCTCCGCTGTTGAGTTGCAGGCAGCGTTTTGCACGGTGTGTTTTGTTTGCCACGTATAAACTGGAGGCGACGTCCAAGGCCAGAGGGACCGAATGGCACGCCGTCAATAGAGTGAGTAATGTGTTGTATTTTAATTATAATCACAACGATTATAGCGTGCATTATAAACAAATTTAATTAATTACAATTACTGTATTAAATTTCAGACAGTGCAGATTGGTGGCATATCTTGTGCTAAACAGTAAACAATGAGTACAATGTACACTCGCGAGAGATCACTTCCGGCGCTTTCAGCGCTTGTGCAGACTAAGCCAGAGCGCTCGCACATGTCACATCAGGAAGCACGCGCGCCCTCAGATCAGTTGGATGTGGTTGTGTACAAGAGGTAAAAATTATATAAATACTGTTCGTTTTCTTACACAAACCACTCGTCTCGTGTCCTAGGTCATCAATGTGTACTTACGATGGGGAATTGTTTAATTTGGACTCCTCTGTGCATGCTCTTTGAGGTGGTGACCATTGACCTCCATTATATGAGTCACAGACAAGAACAGTTTGACCTAAAATATCAAAATGGAAACTACTGTGGAAACAAAGACACCTACATCTTGGATGTCCTTGAGGTAAGCTAAAACATTCCAAAATTTAATTTGAAAGTGAACTATCCCTTTAATTGACAACTTCAGTGATTTTAAAGAGAGCCACCTTTACTTTCTTTTGTACATTTATATATTTATATAAAACTCCCCCCAAAAAATTTGCAGCCACATTTAAAAGCAGCAGTGGATTTTTCTTAATATATAAGAGTGCAAGATTTGCACATTGCAACTCGCAACATTTATTCTTATTTGTCTACAAATTTTATCTTCATTAAAAATGTTGCATGTAAAAAAAAATCTAATGCATATGCAAAATGTAAAACTGCAATCTTATTCACAGTCTATATCATTTTATAATTAATTCTACAATAATATATAACTTAACCTGCTTCGTATCTTTATTATTTAATGTAAAAGATTTATTAAAATAAGTTTAAATAGTTAATAAAGAAACTTCATTTTAATTCTTATTATATTAGCGTTAGCCACTTATGCTAATGATTAACTACTCTGTAATTACAGTGTTCATTTCAATCCGTATTGTAAATTTTTGAACCAAATATGTAGGGGTCTATGATAAATACTTACTGAAATACTTTCTAACAGTCTATTGGTGACCAAAAATAGGAAACATTAAATACCTTTTGGTAGATGTTTTCCTCTTACTGAAGTTTGGTCCATCACCTTTTGAATGGTCAGTTTTCACAGACACAGAGCTGACCACATCAGAGCCTGATTTTTCGCTAATGAGAAAAGGAGTTTCATTTAAAGGGATGTTACCTTTAATGTTCTAATTAAATTAAGTTCCCAAAACTTTCTCTCTGCATGCTATACTGTAACCATTCATTATTATTCTTCACTCAACTGCAGGGGAAAAATTTGCTAATTAGCTATTGAACACCACTCCAAGACTCCACAATGTGAGTGGCTTTTTCCATTAACTGCAGTTAATTCCATTTTATTCTAAAATTTCCTGCATGAATACCACAACTATAAGCAGTTACATTTCTTATTTAACATTTGTTCTGCCACCATATGAATTACCAGCTACCTATTTCCTGCATCCCTTCATGGATGTTAGTCTCTAGCAGAGAAAATGTCCTAATCTATAAAAGCTTACAAACGCTGTGTTAGTTATCCACTGACTCAAGGCTAAAAGGCTTGTCGCAAGGCTATTCCGTGAGTTTCTTCTGATGCTTTTAGTTTAATGACTTTTAAGAAGTTTATGATCCGTCAATTTACTTGGTTGCGAGTTAAATTGTAGTAAACCAAACATTTTGACAAATATTTGACAAACCAACTTTGACTCACTGTTGACTATTGACATAAAAAAAAAAAAAAAAAAAAAAACATTTTGCATGATCAACGTTAAGAAAAACATAAATTACCTTTCAGATGATGATGGAGTTTTCTCACTGAAGTTTGGTCCATCACCTTTTGAATGGTCACTCCTCATAGACACAGAACTGGACACAGGTGAACCTGATCTTTCACTGACAAGAACAGAGAAATCACTATTAAAAGAGATTCTTCAGTCTCATTTGAAGAGCATTTGCCCTTCTAATGACTATGAACAGAAGAATGTTTATGTGTAGTTTTCTGTATAATCCATTAAGTTCAATCACAGACACAACAGTAAAGAAATATAAATAATGTATGTAAAGCACAAAAAATACCTTTTAGCTTGTGATGGTGTTTCCTCACTGAAGGACACATGTAGGCCCAATTTTTCACTAATAATAACACAAAGGAGTTTTCTCAGTCTCATTCGAAGAGGCTTCATTCAGATGGTAATTACAGTAAGCACAATTTAACAAACTATAAATATGCATTATTGTTCTTGAATCTTCTCCCATCAACAGCTATCACAATGCTATAACTAAATTGCTATTTTGAGAGACAAAACGCTATGATATAGTCAAGAATAAATACTTCCTAACACAGTCTATGTGTGTCTTACAATAAGAAACACATGAAATACCTTTTTTTAGGTGTTTCCCCATTGAAAAGTGGTCCATCACCTTTCAACTGATCACTCTTTACACACTCAGAGCTGGAAACCTCAGAGTATGATCCTTCCCTAATGACACAAAGAGAAAAGAGAAAAAAAAAAAAACATTTTATGGCAGGAGGTACTTATATTAAGTTTAATATATATATATATATATATATATATATATATATATATGGAATTTTTTTTTTTTTTTTTGTATCTTTTGACATGATATCAGTAACTTAATGTTCTTGTCGCTTTGTGTTTGACTGGCTAAGGAGACATCTCACTTGAAACTTTTTTTTTTTTTTTTATACATTACCACCACCAAACTGTCCTGAAAATTTCATTTTGCAGACACTTTAATCCAAAACAACATGCATTTCAATAAAGACAGGTTTTATCAGTTTGAACACAAATATGATCTACTCTTCTGAGTTAGAGCAACACAAACAGAAACAATGTTGTGAGACCTGGCAGATCACCAATGTTAAAATACCTCAGCTAACCGACTGTTGTCACTGTCCACACTGCTGTGACATGACTAATGCCTTTTCGTTTCAGAGAAATGTAATGTTGAAACTGAGGTGCAAACAACATCTTTATTGTAAGAGGAAACACATAATTGTATCAAATTTCTCACCCATCTGGCAAACTTTTATGATAAACACTTGGCTTTATGGTAAAAGAGCTGCAATATTGAAACTTAAGTAGTGTTTAATATGATTGTTTAAAAACAGACTCAGTCTTACTTCTGTTCCACTGAGACACTCATCTCAGTAGGAGAGTTTTTTCCTCGCTCCTAAACTGCCATACAGGACTGTTGTCTTTGTGTTGAAGACATTCAGCTGCTCAGCACAACCTGGACATGAGGTGAAAAAAAAGAAAAATTTTGAGTTGGCAACAAACAAGTATGGCGTTATTTTAATAATAAGCACATTATTGTAGCGCGAAAGCACAGTAATACAATACGCGAGCGCCAATCTCTCCGCTCGTGCGCGGATTTACTTTGCTCTAGCACAGAACCGGATGCGGGTGCTCAGATATATGCTGCTTAAAATGTGTCCATTGTCTCATTCAATCTGTGTCCAGTGCATGCTCAAATCTCTCTGGGTCATGCGCTATGGATATTAATTTTTTTCCGCACCTGAATTAAACGTTGTCAAATGTTTTCATTATGCACTTTTAAAAAGTAGTCTCAAAACAGATTTGTGCAGGGCCTTTCCTTTTCTTTGCACATATGCATCTCTCTGTGAAATAGTCTACTTTGATAACACTATTTTAAAATGTACTGTAAATAAAGCTTTAACCAATCAGACCTCCACAACTGACCGATGAAAATACTATGTGAAATATTATTGAGTGAACTGAACCTGGAATTCTTTTGACAATCAAAGATGGATCTTTAATTTCTTTCCAGTTTAATAATATTTAGCAATGTTAATGATATAGAAATGGCCAGGAATTGGGTGCTTGGATGATTTGTATATAAACCTCTATCCAACTGGTTGGTCTCTAAGCAATTTGTCTAAAAACAACATATTATAGCCTATGGCCCTAAAGACTTTATATAAAACATCAATGTTATGTCATAATGTCAGATAGATACTTCAACTGAATGTAAAATCATAGCAACAAATCCTCAGTTGGTATGATGGCAATAATAAGTAACAACTCCTCAAATCAACAACAAATGTAAAAAATAGATGTAAATAATGCAAGATATAACACTAAATGCTCTAATAGCATTACTGTTTAATTGTATTATTATTATTTTTAATGCAGTGTTTGTTTTCAGTTCAGATTTTTTTTTTCATGAAAATCCACTATTAGCTACACATTCAATGGCATTTCAAGTGATACGATAGATATATGCAATTACATTGTCTGCAAATGCATTAAACCCATAGAATATAATGTAGTAATGTTATGGCAAATATGAAAATTTCATTATAGTGTTATATTTGGTCTCCAAATCTTAAGTGAGAGAGAGAGAGAGAGAGAGAGAGATAGATAGATAGATAGATAGATAGATAGATAGATAGATAGATAGATAGATAGATAGATAGATAGATAGATAGATAGATAGATACAGACACACACACACACACACGCAATCAATCCATCTTTTATTACAGACTCAAGGTCCAAAAAAAACCAAGACAATAGGACAACATATAAAACCCACACAATAAAAAGTTACAAAATGCAACAATACCAATGTCTCCACAGCTTTGACTGATACCGTGTAGTACTAGCCCTTATATTTGATAGACCCACAATGATCTCATTTTTCGAATCATTTAGCCGGCAGATAAATCTATAAATAAGATTTCGTAACAGTGCTTTAAAGTGCACTCACAAACATTTCACTTGCACTATGCCATCTAGGTCTCTTTATTAAAATTTTCATTCCGTCATTATAAGCTACCTGCAGCTTCTGTAATCTAGATGTTCTATAGTTGAACCAAAGATGAGCAGTATAAAGTGTTGTACAATATGCTTTAAAAAGTGACACCTTCACCTCATCTGAACAGAAACTAAATTTACGTAACCGTGTATTTCCCTGCATATACTGTACATCATACGGCGTTGTCTTTCAATATCCTCATCGTCTGTCATGCGTTCTGTGATGAAATGTCCAAGGTATTTTACTTTCACAGACACAGTAAGACTCTTATTAGACAACTTAAAGACTGGAAATTTTATATTTCTATCCTCCCGTGTTCTTCAAATCATAACCTCACTCTTTTTAGGATTATATAAGATATCATGTTCAAGACCAAATCCAGAACACATATTTAAAAGCTGTTGAAGACCAGCACTACAAGATCATCTGCATACATAAAATGATTAACTAGAATATTCCCAATCATACAGCCAGTTTTGCAAGCATTCAAACATTCAGATAGATCATCCATGTAAAGATTAAACAAGATTGGAGACAAAATCCCCCCTTGTCTCACGCCATTACTAACCCCAAAAGGGGCAAAAGGGGCAGAGACTTTATTGACCCATTTTACTTGCATCATCTGGTGGGCATACCAATAAGCCAGGATTCTCACAGTATATTCTGGCATCCCTCTTTGTCTCATTTTAGAGAATAACTTTGCATGATTAACTCGATAAAAAGCTTTAGATGCATCAATGAAGCACTTAAAGACTGATGAGTTTTTATCTCTATACTTGTTTACAATTTCCTTTAATGCATAGATGCAAAGATCAGTGCCATGTTTAGCCTTAAATCCAAACTGGTTGTTTGTAGAAGTAATAAACTCATTTAACCTATCCAGCAAGATTTTTTCTAGCACTTTAGATAAGATACTAGCTAAAGCTATAGGTCTATAATTATCCAAGTTGCCTACCATTCCAGTTTTGTTCTTAATAACTGGCACTAACAGAACAGACAACATTGAGTCTGGTAACACACCATGAATCAAGAGGCCAGTAAAACAGACAGCTAATAAAGGGGCTGTCCTCTTACTTCCATATTTAAGATGTTCAGCAGAAATATTATCTAGGCCACTAGCTTTACTTTGAGGCAATTTAGTTATAGCACGATCCACCTCACGTGACATAATCACTGTTGGATCATTAACTTGAATATCATCCACATTATTCAAGTCATTTTGGATTACTTGAATCAGACACAATTCTGATTGGTTGATAACTTTTGACAATGTTTAATTCAGGTGCGGAAAAAATGAATATCTATAGCGCATGAGCCCAGAGAGATGTGAGCGTGCACAGGACACAGTTTGAGCAAGAGGAGATACACGTTTTAAGTGCGCGCACTCTTTCCGGGCGAGAGCAGCTATATCTGAGCGCATGCGTCCGGTTTTGTTCTAGAGCATTTAACGTGAAGTTGAGATGTTGCTCGGAAAGAAGGCGAAAACCCAAATAGGTGTCGGCAAATAAAAGAATATGCACGAGGGATGACGTCGTAACTTTCCAGAGTTTAATAAAAGTACTTAAACATCACACACTCATCCGCATACATGGGGAGTCGAGTGAGGAAAAGAAAAGAAGTGTACAAACATCTAACTCCGGTCACAAAAGAAAATATCAACCTCACAGATCGGTAGAGCCGGTAAATCCTCTTCCCACCTATCAGTTCTACCTCAGACACCCTCTACGCACATGAATATGGAAGCATATGGGTAGCAATATTCAATTTGGAATGTAATATGCAAATTGACGATGCAATATGTAAAATGGCAATGCATTTCTGAATTTACATTTTCCAATAAATTTGTGCAACGTTTGGTGCAAAATAAAAATGAAATTACATAATTTTCATTTGCCATTTCACACACTAGTTTTAATATGTAAAATGAATACTAATTTTAACACTTTATAAGTTGCAAAATTAAAATGTAATTAAAATTGTATTACAGAAATGATTAGATATGTATAACATGTTCAAGCAAAAACTGTGGCAAAATTATCATTCAAATGTTATTTTTCTTAATTGCATTAACACTCACAGTCAAGACACTTACGATTGCATTTTCATTCAATGTCCCAAAATGAATGTAGCAAAATTCAATGTGCACATTGAAAATGCATCCCGAGCCGATCACGTGTCCACTAGGGGTGGTTAATCTGTCTGATTTCCCGATTCGATTCGATTACGATTATTGAAGTCCCGATTCGATTACAGTCGATTTTCGATTATTAACGATTCTCGATTAGCGATTATTGATTTTCCATTTCACAACAGTAAGTAGTAAACAAACTGTGTAAATCATTACTAATACAGTTTTTCTCAATCACTTTGGTGCATTTTTCAAAACAGAAATGAAATTCTCAAAACTACTTGTACAACCTCCACATCATCTAGTCACTTGTGCACATCATAAAACCAGTTTCTCATTCTTTTGAACAAGTTGCGATTGCTTTTGTACATTCATGCAATTGATTACTCACATTTATCTGCAGTTTCCTAAATTATCAGTTGCTAATATCATGTTGCTCAAAATGTATTATATAGTTTTCTGTGCAATAGTCTTACCCCTCAAAACATCTAGCCTTTAGTTCATCGTATCAGTCATTCAATGCAAAATTGTTAATCTAGTTGTCAAAAACTGCCTAGCACACTTTTTATTTTCATTTTTACACATTATTATTAGACTTTTTGTAAATTTGGCATGAATTGTACAAGTGAATCTTTACTAATGAAAAGAATGTAGCTGATAAACCAATGATAAACCATTTCTCTGAAATAGCTCAAAGGTTCATCTCATGAATCTTCAGTTAGAAAGCATATATGGTATATACAGAGGAAAACACAAGTGTTACAAATTCTGACAATTGACTTATTTTCATCTTTGTGTCCATATTTATTTTTTCTTTTCTATATCACAATGACATTGTAAAGGTGTTTTTTTTTTTTTGGTCAGACTATGTAAAAGTGTAACTGGGAATTCTATCCAGTCTCTTTCAGTCAATATCCCACATACAGTAATGTGTAAATGTGTACGTTTGAAATGGATATATGGCATACATAAGCATATGGCATATTGTTCAATACAGTAGTTTACATCAGATCATCCCTCCAGAGTACACTGTTATATTGACAACATGGCTAAGCAATTTGACTGTCTTATCCGCACACAATGACACAAGGACTTGTCATTCTGATGGCACTGATATGTTCATTGACACAGATATTTATTTTTGAGAGATGAACTAAGGATTTTGAGCAGGAGACTGACTTTTGCAGGTCATCCATTATGTTTAGATATTTGTACGAGTTGTTTTGAGAAATGCACTTTCTGTTTTGCAAATTGTGAGTTTGATTCGAAAAATGTACCAAAGCGACTGAGAAAAACTGTAAATGGTAGAAACAAACCGAATGCATGTAGCGGTTGGGATTTTCAGTTTACTACATGCAGCAGGCACTCTGATTCCATGTATGAGGCACATATATATTATTCATATGACGCACAAACACAAGTAGACAAGACCTTTTTAGTTCAAAATCTATGCCCCGTGTCACATCGCCTCTGCTTCTGCTATGAGCAGCGCGGCCAGATCTGCCTCGCGCACGCGCCGAGTGTGCACAGCTCGGACTACTGTCAGTATCATTGCTACTCTCCACCTTGCCTCCTAACTGTCCTATGAATACTTCGACCTCGTCTAATATACCCAGAGGCATTCGACAAGTCTCCACTACAATACTGTCGCCGCGATTGCAGAGAGGTGCGGTCAGAAGACAAATATACATGTCTAGCGCGGAAAAAATCTCTCGCGTCGTGCCCGCAACAATAACACGCCTGCTAATTTCGCAATGAACATTCCGACCCCTGTAAACATTGTTCACACCTCTGACATTTGGCAAAGGACCATTTACATTGGGCAAAGAATTCACCGTTTGTGCTTGGTGTAGGGCTATACTTTCACTTTCAGTATCACCGTCATCTTCTGAATACAGATATTCCCCTTCCGAATCAGTGTCCGCGAATAGAAGTCCCAACACGGTTGGTCGCTCGCTCCTGATTTTTCCATTTTACACACCTGCTCTGGCTGCTTGCTAACTGGAACTGGGCGCGTTCGTGACGTTCAACTCCCGGTATAAAAAAGTTTACAAAATAAAATAATGCAAAAAAAAAAAAAAAAAAATCGATTTTTGAAAATTTCATAATCGATTCATACTCGTCCATAACATACTCGCGATTAATCAATAATCGATTTTTTTCACCACCCCTAGTGTCCACCCCCTCCAGCCACGTCAATCACTGTGTGAACAAGGCGGGGCTTGCAGAAGGTCAAGAGACTCAAGACACAAGAATAGGATTCAAGTGAGAGAACATGGACAAGACAGTTGGTCCGTGTACGTTTTGATCATTTCGGTTTATGGCTTCAATATTTAATTAGCACTTGTGGGCAGAGCTGAAACGCTGCTTTCATCTGATTGGTCGAATCGCTCCGACTTCAGCTCGGTCTTTTCATTCTTTCAGACAGAATAAGAGTCAGTACGAGTCTGAGATGTGATGTACTGTAGGGCTGTCAAAATTGCTAAAAAATGACGTTTGAATATTCCCTCTAAAAAAACCACGAATATTCAAACTATTCGAACATCTGGTTGCGCATGGTGTAAATGACGGGCATTACGATAATAACAGGACAAAATAATACAAAGAGACATAACTACTTGTATAGGTAGTCTATTTAAGTTTAAAACCTGTTAACCTGCACCAGAACGACCTCGTCCTCAAAGCCTCTCCAAACGCACGTGTCAGTGATTATGAATAGATTAAATGAAACAGGACAAATTTAATCTTGACAAACTATGTAACGTTATCATTGTAATGATCTAAGCCTCAAGCATCAACGACAGATCGCTGTTTTTCAATGGAAAGCTTATAAAGACTGTATTTGCTACATTTGTGTAAGCAGTTCACATAAAAAAATAAGCTGTAAAACGCTGTACATACCAGATCCGTCGTAATAACGAGTCATAAACAAATCCACAGCAGTTTGGAAGGTAAGGGTCCACTGAACGACATCTCATGAAGCACGTTTAGTCCAACGAAGCAATAAAGTTGTAATATGGATCATAATTCCTTTGTTTACATTTCATTTCTTCAGCGACAGAATTGTTTGCGTCTGTTATGGAATGACTCACGGTCGGAAACTGCGCCTTGGTAGTAAAAACACTGCAGGGTTTTGCAGCGTACAGTGTCACAAACAGAATGAGGCGATCCAGCGGAAAAAATAATGAATGAAAAATAGGCGGAAGATAGTTTATTTGAATTTGGCGCTCCCTCTTGGGACCATGTGACGCGCTCTGACGCACCTGTCAGCTGATGGAGGCGGAACTTACAGCGATCGTCTTTTTCTTTGTTTTTTATTTCTTTTTAATTTTCGACAGTTTTTTATATGTGAGAGTATGTTTTAAGTTGAATGTGAATGTATCTGCATGATTACCATCTGTTTGAGTTCAAATCAGCCCAAATCAGATCGCTATTACTGAATGATGATGGCTATCAAAGTGAGCGCGTCTCTATGAATAGAGTGAGTGGATTATAATCGCATATGAATGATAATTTTGCCCCAGTTTTTGCTTGAACATGTTATATCTAATCATTTCTGTAATACATTTTCATTTTAATTTTGCAACTTATAAAGCATAAAAATTAGTATTCATTTTACATATTAAAACTAGTGTGTGAAATGGCAAATGAAAATGATGTAATTTAATTTTCATTTTCATTTTGCACCAAACGTTGCACGAATGTATTGGAAAATGTAAATGTAAATTCAGAAATGCATTGCCATTTTACATATTGCATCGTCATTTTGCATATTACATTCAAATTTAATATTATGCTTCCATATGCGCAGTAGTTCTTTTCAGATTACCATAAAAGTGACCGTTGGCAACAGAATTCCGCGCGCGGTATACCGCCTACAAATTTCCTTTTAGTTGGGGTGACGCGTCATTTCTGATTAGGCTATAAATAGTGCATTTCCATTCATGTCGAGGCATACACCTCCGATTGACTCGGGGGTTCCCATTTGCTTCCAACGTGCAGGTGATTTGACTGCGGCTGTATGCCAGCTTTTGCGTGCTCCTGAAATGATTTCTTTTGGTAAGCTGTTATTGCAGTAATTTGTGGGAACCAACTGTCTGGTCGGGATTCTGACGAGTGGGTATGGGTTTTTAGTGTATTTCAGGCACATGTAAACCAACTTTTTATCTATCTTTTTCCACCCAATATTTCTGAACTGCGAATGGGTTCATCGCCTGCCTTCAACACTTTAGATTTCGTAATATAAACTTCAAATGATTACAGCTTAACATAAGCTAGATTGCTTTGAAAGCTTTGTGAATAATACAATAGTTTGCAAAAACTTGTTTCCGTATTTAATTTTTAAATCAAAACGGCGTTAAAGGACCAGTTGAAGAAACAGATGTAAAACCAGCTGCTGCTGCAGTAACAACTGCATTTCATCTTTTACCATAAGATGGCAGTAAAGTAGCCTATATGTCTTCTATTAGTTAACCCTTGGGTTCGCCCAGATTTGAAAGTGTAATGTAAAGCACTTCTTCAAAGTGTAAACCCGGTGGTTTTCATGAAGTGGTTTATTATAACCGTTTTTGATCTCTTAAATATATCCTGCATTCATCCAATTAGCCAAAAACACTGGCTTCAAGGAGGACAAATTACAATTGAAATCTCAATGTGCATGCTCAAAGTGAATAATAATCACAAACAAATTGTATGCAAAGAGTGCTCGGGAGTAAACTGCAATTAGGTGAACTTTGTGAATGAAGGAGCAAAAGCAACTTTCGCGTTAGCATTTGCTCCAACAGCAAAAGTCAAGTTACCATTATTTTTATAGCACTAGGTCTAAAACAGTGCCGGCCCGTCTGACAGGAGGTGTGTTCAACTTGAAGCAGTGCTGTGCAGACAGATCAGTGTTTGATACTGAAGTACCGTGAGAATTATAAATAGTAATGGCCAGCTCTGCATGCTTTGCTATCCAGTTGCAGGATACTTTGATGTTAAAAACTTATAGATTATTTCTGTGTAGCACCCAAGTCAACACACATACAGATGACACACCAGGGCTGTACAGTTCTTTTAAAAACATTTAATGATGTTTTTGCTCCAAATTTATTTCGTTACATGATCCAGTGTTAGAAATAACTTTCTTTTGTGATCTGACATGGAAATTCTTCTTACTGCCATAATCCATCCCTCTGTTTTTGTTCTTCTTTTGGAAAGTCATCGAATCACAATTTTAGAATTTTCTTTTCCTCAACTGGTTGTAGATGAAATTAACTAATTTCATAACTGATTATCTTCACATGGTTATTGAACTGAACAGAATCAATACTGAACTGACTTGAGCTGAATAATGTATTTCTAGAGGTGCTTTACAGCAGAATTGTTTCCCGTTTATGAAGCTGCTTTGAAACAATGTGTATTCTTGTACTGACTATCATCAAAATCATAGTGATATTAAAGTGCTATTTTATAAAGTTATGAAAATTATATTAAATTAATTAACTGTTTTGTACTAATTAACATTGTTAATTATTGCAAGATTAATGTTAAGAGGCCTACATCTCCAAGATGTTTGCTAAAGAGCACTTCATGTTGAAAATATCTGTTGTATATCTGACAAACATCAGAAAGCACGGAAAGCAGTTTATCATGCATTCTGTATCATAAACATCTTAAAGACATTGTATAAATGTCTAGCATTTATCAGGATCAAGCTATTGCAAATGAGCACATGCTCTAAAAAAATAATACTTCTTTCAGATGAAAACATGCACATCGTGGAGATTCTAGGCTAGTTAAAATTAAAAGTTTCTAAACTCTGTACAAACTCTGTGAAACCAATTTGAATACATTTAAGTTAAAACTTATTAAGAACTTTAGTAACTTAACAGAGCGAACAGTATTGTTAAAGTTGTTGTTGATCAGTGTTCTGATTGGTTGTGGATATATAGTTGTGAGGTAAGTATCTGTCCTTTACTGATGAATCAGACATTCTCACATCAGGACACAGAAACATATGTCAAATATATTTGCTACCCTGCTGACAACAGGTGAATCCAGTCTAATGTGTTTACTGATCTGAATTCAACTCAACACCAAGGAATAATAATAAAGAATATTACAGAAAATAAAACATCACATCACTATGTTTTTGTACCATAGTATAATCGTAGCGCTATCTAAGTACTAGGGTGCCACAAAGTATCATGGCATTACCTTCTGATTCCATCAGTGTAATACTATACGGTACTCAAAAACTGCATTCTTCCATCTTAGAAACATTGCCAAGCTACGAAACATGTTATCTGTTTCTGATGCAGAAAAGCTAGTTCATGCATTCATGACCTCTAGACTGGACTATTGTAATGCACTTCTAGGTGGTTGTCCTGCTTCGTCAATAAACAAGCTACAGGTAGTCCAAAATGCAGCAGCTAGAGTCCTTACCAGGTCAAGAAAATATGATCATATTACCCCAATTTTACAGTCTCTGCACTGGCTACCTATTAAGTTCCGTATCAGTTACAAATTATCATTACTTACCTATAAGGCCCTAAATGGTTTAGCTCCTGCGTACCTAACTAGCCTTCTACCACGTTACAACCCATCACGCACCCTAAGGTCACAAAACGCTGGACTTTTGGTCGTTCCTAGGATAGCAAAGTCCACTAAAGGAGGTAGAGCTTTCTCACATTTGGCTCCCAAACTCTGGAATAGCCTTCCTGATAATGTTCGGGGTTCAGACACACTCTCTCTGTTTAAATCTAGATTAAAAACACATCTCTTTCGCCAAGCATTCGAATAATGTATCTTTTTAATTGTGAGTGTAGTTGCATCTGATCAAAGGTGCATTTTTATTCATTAGCTTGGGTTAAACTAATCTTACTTTGATGGATCAGCAGCTATGCTAATGATGTCTGTATTTTGTTTCTATGTTTTGCCACGGGATTTACATCCCGTGGTAACTAGGATTTACACAAGCTCCAGTCTGGATCCAGAAAACCTGAGAAGAGATGATGCTGACCCTCAGAGGACCTCAGATGATGCTAACCCTGAATCAACAAACAGAACTAACAATTATTGCTAAATGTGTGACTGAATCATATAATAACTTAATTAATAATATTGATAGTTCATCGTCTAGCTGACAACGTCTTGTATTATTATTATTTTATTTTTATTTATTTTTTCTAAAATCCTGTCAAATGTGCACAAACTACTAGCTACTACTAAATATTGTAGAAACATAATTTTCTGTAAAGTTGCTTTGTAACGATTTGTTTTGTAAAAAGCGCTATACAAATAAACTTGAAAATTGAATCATTTGTGAAGGAAATTTTTAAAATGAATTATTCTGAGATTATTGTCAGTTTTGCTGTTTTAACATGTATGTAATTATTGTTGAAACACTCCATACACCTGTTATAAAGAGATGCTGGGTTGCTCCCGGTCAGCAGAGGTGAATTTACCAAGAGAGGTCCAAGGAGGGACAAACCACAAACTGGTGACAGAGTGTTGGGTTCACTCAAGATTCACTGACGCAACAAAAGATCTACTGTAGCAAAAGACCATTGGTGAAAATCTATCACACACACACACACAATTCAAACATAAGAACATTTAGGATTGTATTTGAAGGCTGTATACATCATTGAGGATGTATTATTTAAGAAAAGTAACCATAATAAAATGTACTGTTATTCCTTGTGAGGTTTACTATCATTATACTATCATTTATTTTTTACTTTGCAATTTAATGGTTACTTTTCTCAAATCAGACTTTCACTATGATGAATGCAGCCTTATAAATGCGACCTCCGGAGAACCAAGCCTAAATGAGACACAGCTACTCAGTCTCTTCTTCTGTACTCTAGAGATCCTATGTGTTTGTGGCGAGTGGGGCGGGGCCGAGAGGCGTGGGAACGAGGAGTGAGGCTAGGTGTAGTGATTGGAGATGAGCTGCACCTGCGCCCCACCGCCGGTCTTGAGTCCCACGTAGGAGATGGAAGGATATAAAACTGGAGTGACGACCGTGAAGGACGAGAGAGGACCAGGCCTGGGATATTATTTTATGTGTTTGCTTTTTATTTGTGCGCGTCAGTCGCCGTGAGGGGCTGACGCGCTGTTTTGTTTATCTTTTGAATTATTAAAATTATGTTTTGATTGTGCGCCGGTTCCCGCCTCCTTCTTCCCGATGAATAGGAAGTCTTTATCGTTACAGTGTTACATACATGGACTTTGAGTTTCCTTATTTGGTCTTCTTCCTGTTCTTGTTTGGTTGATTTTTAGTGTTCATCACTAATGCATCTTAATTTAATTAGTCACTTAATTATCTCATTAACTTTAACTCTTTGAGGACTTGGGATTTGACTCAAGACTCGTTTGTGACTTGGAAGGAATGACTTGGTTCCTCCTCTGGTGAAATCGGCTGGTGAGTTCATGGGTGGAACAAAAATATGGCAGGACTTTTACTCTTTGGCCCCTGGACTTCCCACCTCTGATTATCAGATGCTTTAACCCATGTATACTGTCTAATCCCTGTATTACTTTTCCTCCAAATATCAATCAAATTCAGATCTTTTATTCTTTTTAATAATACCACACTTGACTCATTATGAGGTTCCTCCCCATTCCTATCAATTATAAAATCAACCGTACAATTCCACTCCCCTCCAATGATAACACACACCTGATCTCCAATTTTTTTGAATAGCATTTTATAGTTTCATAAAAACCTCCACCCGCTCAAGCCCAATATTTGGTGCATATACATTCACAAGCACAAACACAGTTCCCTTATATTTTATATGCACTAATAATACTCTTCCCTTTACAACTTCTTCTACAACAGTCTCCCCAAACGTGAGTGGCTTTTTCCATTTAACTGCAGTTAATTTTATTCTAACACTACATAAACACCACAACTATCAAGCAGTGACGTCTTATCAGCATTTGTTCTGCCACCATATGAATTACCAGCTAACTATATCCTGCATCCCTTCATGGACTTTAGACTCTGGCAAAGCTAATTACTATAAACACTCACAAACGTTAGTTATAAAAAAAAAAAAAAAAAAACGTTAGTTAGTGTTAGTTATCCATTGACTCATTATGACTGAGTTACAAGAGTATTCGCTCCTTCTCACCCCATCAGTTAGTTTCTTCTGATGCTTTTGGTTTTAAAGAAATCAAGTTTATGATTTATGATCAAGTTTATGATCAGGCAATTTTCTTGGTGGCAAGTTAAATTGTAGTGAACCAAACATTTGGACAAAAATTTGACAAACCAACTGTGACTCGTGTTGACAACAAATATATATTTTTAAATACATCATAGAGTTTATGCCAGATCAACATTAAGAAAACCATAAAATACATTTTGGAAGATGATGATTTTCTCACTGAAGTTTGGTCCATCACCTGTTGAATGGTGACTTTTCACAGAGCTGAACACAAGTGAACCTGCTCTTTCACTGACAAGAACAGAGAAATCACTATTAAAAGCACCCGATTCGAACGTTATCACTCGATTGAATGGGGCGTTATCAGCGGTTATCAGCCCATAGATATGGGCCAGGAGGGGCCTCCTGCGCCTACTAGTAGGCTCAGAAGGCCGTGATCATCCATCCAAATGGTTGATCACCTGATTAAAAGAGATTCTTCAGTCTCATTTGAAGAGCATTTGCTATTCTCCTGACTATGAACAGAAGAATGTGTTTATGTTTGGTTTTCTGTTTAATCAGTCAAGTTCAATCACAGACACAACAGTGAAGGAATATAAATAGTGTATGTAAAGCACAAAAAATACCTTTTAGCTTGTGATGGTGTTTCATCACTGAAGGACACATGTAGGCCCAATTTTTCACTAATAATAACACAAAGGAGTTTTCTCAGTCTCATTTGAAGAGGCTTCATTCAGATGGTAATTAGAATAAGTACAATTTAACAAACTACCCACATAACCATGCGTTATTCTTCTCCCATCAACAGCTATCACAATACATAAAGCAATTTAATATTTTTATTTGTTTATTTATTATTTACTTTTTTACATTACCCACACCAAACTGTCCTGAAAATTTCATTAGCATTTGGCAGACACTTTAATCAACACGCATTTCAATAAAGAAACATAAACATTTTGAACAAAAACATGTTCTACTCTTCTGAGTTAGAGCAACAAAAACAAAAACAACGTTGTGAGACCTGGCAGATCCCCAATGTTTAAATACCTCAGCTAACCGACTGTTGTCACTATCCGCATTGCTGTGATATGACTAATGCCTTTTCATTTCAGAGAAATTAAAGTTGTAACTGAGGTGCAAACAACATCTTTACTGGACTCTGGACTCTAGAGAAGTGCTTGAATTTTATAGACTGTTATAGAGGAACACATAATTTTATCTCGCTGAACTTTTATGATTACAGTAACAGACTCAGTCGTACCTCTGTTTCACTGAGACGCTCATCTCAGACGGAGAGTCCTTTCCTCGCTCCTCTGACATACTGCAGATAAACTGCCGCTGAAAAACAGCACTGTTATCTTTGTGTTGAAGACTATCAGATGCTCAGCACAACCTGGACATGAGGTGAAAATAATGACATGTTGAGTTGGCAACAAACAAGCTGTATAAAAAGAACATATTACATTTCCTGTAGTGTAACAATTTCAGACAACTCTTAATAATATATAGCTGTAAATGTAGAAACATAACTACATCATTTTTACATTATTTTAGCATTGGACATATTACAGAGGGCGAAACTGAACTTTCTGTGCAGTTTTATATATTAGGCTGAATATATAAATGTATGTTATTGAGCTAAGTGAACTGAAATATTCTATATAATCACAGGTGATTTATTACATTCTCTTTTGAACCAAATGAAAAGACATTAGCAACATTCGCCACTTGCTTTCCCGCCTAACTGTGAAGTTACTTTCGATTTCGCATCATCAAGAAAATAAAAAACAGGATTTTAAAAATAAAAAAAATCCTCCGTAATACATAATTTCAAAAGATCATTAACTGTTCATTCACATATCTCTAACTGTAATCAAGGACGTCTTAAAACTTACTTGCAGTAGTACGACGGTCTTCAGCAGCCAGAACACTGTGCAGAATGCTTTCTCTTTCTCCCCTTTAAGACCCTTGTCACATGATGTGACTCCAATTCTTTTCATTTACGATCTTTCTTGCTTGTAGACTTTGTTCATGGTTAAACGTTAACAGGTTGTTTCAACATTCTCAATTTGCCTTGAAGCTCAAAAATGCAGCACATTTGAGTCTTGAATTAAACTGTTTTAGATCAAGTTCATATCATTCTGTCAGCTTAATCAATTTTCCTATGAAACATGACGCTATAAATCTTATACAGTAATCTATATCCTGACCAAACAGTAGTGTTTTTGTTTTAATAAGAGGGAACATCTGGTTGTGACTTACGGAAATGGACGCCTCCAAATTGCTCTTTCCTAGGATCAGTGTAATAACAATTTATGTATCTAACTTTTTCCACCCATTATTTCTGAACTGCGAATGGAAATAATGAACGATACACTCTGACACTGTTGTGTTCAAATGAGTAGTTTAGTCTGTGAAACAATGCTTTGAAATATTTGTAACCTTTGTTTAAACATTCTGAACAGTGTTCTGATTGGTCGTGGATTAATAGGGTTTTGAGGTAAACATCTGTCCTTTACTGATGAATCAGACATTCTCACATTAGGACACAGAGGGCGCGATGATGCTCTCATTACAAGCTTAAAAACTTTTCTGAAATGAAAGTTCTTTATGTAAATATTCACTCTATAAGCAAGTACATTTAACACTAGTGTATGTCTTATAAAACATATTTATAGAAAACATATGTCAAATATATTTGCTACCCTGCTGACAACAGGTGAATCCAGTCTAATGTGTTTACTGATCTGAATTCAACTCAACACCAAGGAATAATAATAAAGAATATTACAGAAAATAAAACATCACATCACTATGTTTTTGTACCATAGTATAATCGTAGCGCTATCTAAGTACTAGGGTGCCACAAAGTATCATGGCATTACCTTCTGATTCCATCAGTGTAATACTATATGGTACTCATTTGTGAAGGAAATTTTTAAAATGAATTATTCTGAGATTATTGTCAGTTTTGCTGTTTTAACATGTATGTAATTATTGTTGAAACACTCCATACACCTGTTATAAAGAGATGCTGGGTTGCTCCCGGTCAGCAGAGGTGAATTTACCAAGAGAGGTCCAAGGAGGGACAAACCACAAACTGGTGACAGAGTGTTAGCCCCCAAGGTTCACTGACACAACAAAAGATCGACTGTAGCAAAAGAGCAATGTGTCATTGACCCCATTGTTGAAAATCTGTTATACACACACACACACACACACACACACACACACAAACGAATACACAATTCAAACATAAGAACATTTAGGATCGCATTTGAAGGCCTATACATCATTGAGGATGTCTTATTTAAGAAAAGTAACCATAATAAAATGTACTGTTATTCTTTGTGAGGTTTAAAATACTATCATTTATTTTTTACTGTGCAATTTAATGGTTACTTTTCTTAAATCAGACTTCACCGATGATGTATGCAGCCTTAAAATGTGACCTCCAGTGGACCCAGCCTAGATGAGACACAGCTACTCAGTCTCTTCTTCTGTACTCTAGAGATCCTATGACCCAGTCTAGATGAGAGGGTAAACATGCATGTTAATGTAATTGAAAAGAAACTGAGTTCTGCATTGAACAATAGGTCTAAAAGTTTAGGAAACTGCATAAAGTTGTAACAGTATTGAGCTTTGGGTGAGTCGGCATGTTAATGACTGACACAGGTAGTAAGGCTCAATCCTTTAACATTAGTTCACTCATGACAACTCTCAGAAAGGATTGTAAAAGATTTATTGATAAAATTAGAAAACCACAATCCTCCTGAGGAGACAGCGGAAGTTCTTTAAAAAAATAAAAAATAAAATAAAATGAAAAGGATTTACAGGACAAAACAAAATTGAGGTACAAAATTAAAATTTCACCACTGGCTCATAAGTGGATTTGCAAACATGTTAATGGATGTTAAATAACAGCAGAACTCAGCAAACAATTTGACATACTTTACTGAACACACATCGACTTAAAAAATAGTTCAGGGTAGAGGCTATTTGACTCAAATGACAGACTGAGTTGTGTATTTATTCTGTATGGAATGATTTCAAATATTATTTTCTGTTTTTCGTTAAAATGTTTCATAATTGATTAGGGCTGCCTGAAAAAAAATCTAATAAAAATGTTCTAGCATTATTATTCTGAACAAGTAAAACTGATTCTTTGTTAAAACATCAATATTTGTAGGCCTACTTGACTTCAGAAGTCTGATGGTGTTTAACTCTCAGCTAAAGCAGATGACACAACTGCAGCTCCCTCTAGTGACTGAACAGATAACAACACTGACATCAGTGACTTTAGATGCCTTTGTTTAAGCCCTGCATCTTTGTGACTTTTACATTACATTTACTTTACAATAAACTTGAGCTTATATTACTTTAATGTCACTTATTGATACTTTCCCTTCAGCCATATAATTCTAGTGTCTTTATTTTGATTGTCCCTTTTGAGCATTCGTTTGACAATAAGTAACTTTGCAGCTACATGTCAACTAACTCTCATTAAAGTATTAGTAGACTGTTTGATTAATATCTGCTAACTCTTTATTGTGATGATCTCCCAGCAGATACTGACTATAAGTAACTTTGCAAGTATGTCAACTTATTCTAACCCTAATCCGACCGATTTAATTCATTATTTCATATTATATAATATTGTTTTAGGGTTGAGATCAACCGAAAAATAAGTGTTTTAGTGTCAAAGACAGAGTCTGGACAGGCCCTGATCTGGAGAGTACATGTTCTGTCTGAACCAAGGCCTTCATGGAGAAATCTATCTGATAGCAGTTCACTGGTTTGAAAATATCATGATGACAGCATTAAATTATGATATTGTTCTTATTTCATTTTCACACAAACACAGAGTGATGAACACAGTCAAAGACTTTCAGACTAAGAAATCTGACCCTGAATACTGGAGCACCACAGTGGTGTCCCAAACTCTGTCCTGGATTCACTTTTTACTAATGACTTAATTTCTACCCACAGCTCAGATTCCCTCATTAAAATGTGCAGAGGACACAACAGTGATCAGTGCTGGGACAGTCATATGTGAAGAGATCTGAAACATAGGTCCCCATACCAGCATTAATCCTGGGACATGTTTGTGTATGGCAGTTTTCTTTTTACAGTGCTCTGAGTGAAAGGGGATTTTATAGATCAGTGCTAGGAACAAATCATATGGCATGAAATCTACCAGATGAATGAAAAGCACAAACACTGCCCTGCCATCGATTTATTTGTTACCTTAATTACATAGTTACCTTTCATGAAATTAAAAAGCCATGGACCCAGTCACAACAAACTGTAATTCTTTCTGTCAAGAGGTGCTACCAACATTATATAACCATAGCATACTATAGAGTAGGGTTTTGGTTCATTGGTAAACGAGAGACATTGACGCCGACGGGGTGAGAAGACGAGAGCACAGTTTGGAGATCTGAAGCCAAAGAAGATGCTGATTTATTCAAATGACTATTTTAGTCTGTGAAATAAGGCTATAACTACTAAAAAACTTTTAAAAGAGTTTAAAACAGTTTTGTTATAGTATTGGGGTGTTTTAACTCATAAAAAATGTCTTTGCTCTGTTTGTGGCTGCTGTTGTGAGGTCAGTATCTGTCCGTTACTGCCATTGGTTTTAAAAGTTGGAAGGCCAGAAATAGACTGTCAACTTGCTCTACAGAGTGTTGCTTCTGTGTGAAGTGTGTGTGTGAGAGAGAGAGAGAGAGAGAGAGAGAGAGAGTCAAACATTCAACAAGCTACTGTAGAAAATAATGCACCATGCATGTCAAGACTAGGCTATATTTGATTCCATCATTGTCATTTTAAAATGTCTTTATAAATAAATAATAATAATGATGTGGTTATGTTTGCTGGAAATGACAGTCATGTGTACTTCTGCAGGGAGTTGTTGCACATTGGCCGTTAAAGTGTCAAATGTTTAGGCAGTGTGAAATGACGTCTCAGAAATGAATAAAGAATTCATGAAATAGTGCTACTTATGATCATATCAACAAATGTATGAACTTTGGTCAGGTGCCATACAAACATCAGTAAAGTGAATATATATTTTTATGCCAAAGTTATTACAGATATTGTTTCTAAAATATAACTGGTTAAAACTTCAGGACATTGGCATTAGCAACAACTGGAGAAATCTCAAAACATGCACCATTAAAAGATCCTATATGTATATTAACTATTTTGGTCACAATAATCAATTTATTACATAGATTTCATAGATGTTAGGTTTCACAGACTGTATCATGTGACTGGTTTGCGTGTGAAGCATCTTGACGTTTATGGTCACGCTCATGAACTGTGGCACACACAGCATTATCCTCCCAGACTGAAGAGTTTCTTTGCCTCTGAGTATTTACAGATATTAGTGGTTTTATTTCAAGTTATATTCGAGATAATGTTGCAAACGCTTATTTTGTTCTCTTTGAGTTTGTATTCTCTGGCTGGTGAGTTATAAACATGTGTTTATGTTGTCTTTACTTCAAGTAAGGTGAACATGTACTAGGATTAAAATGAGCTGCTATTAATCTTGTTTTCCAGGTGTCTGATACATTGGCTTGCACTAATGTCTGTCTCTCTTTAGCCGTTGCTGCAGCACAGTCTTCAGCTCCTCCGTTCCTCAGTGAATCTGTGATAGTGCTGATCTCAGCTGCTGCTGGATCTCTGGTGTATATGATTTTAATTTGGATGTTTTTTGTGTGCAGGGGACACAAAGATGCAGGTACAGTAGGTGCACTTAAAACTTAACCATCTGCAAAAATATATGTGTCTTTTTGTGAATCCAAAAAATACATATTTTGACTGAACATCATTTCAGCTCAGAACCATGAATATGAGACTCCTCAATCACTCCACAAACAGATTGGACAAATTATGGTAAGTGTTAAATACTATTAAATACCAAATATGTTTAACAAGTTTGTGAAATAGCATGCCGTATATTATGTTACTTTATTCCACATATGTCATGCTTCCTGTGCTAACTGTTGTTATTTTATGTTGAACATGTTTGATGGTTTCTACAGTTGTTTTGTGACTGCTTGCTGGTACTAAAATGTTGATAAATTTGCACTCTAAAATTTTATGATAAAAGTCTTAAAAGCATAAAAGACGCAGAGACTCCTCCATTACAATACAATCAAAAAATAAATAAATCACTTAGTCTGACTCGTAATATTAAATCAGCACATTTGTTTGCTAATGATTATCAGGTGCAAGGCGAATGATTATGATCTTTGTGTTTGTGTGTCTTTCAGGAATCTGAAATGACAGAGGTAGTTTACACATGTTTCAGCACAGAGCAATGATTAAACTCTCTGTGAATCTGTTCCGTCACAAACGATGGATTGACCACAATAACTCAATATGTGCTTTATACCATATTGTGAATATAAAATAAAAAATATGCTTGTTTAACCCTCAGACATCATAATTGTTTTGTTTCCTTAATCTGAGCAGTACAATACTTTTTTGTTTGCCACCTGAACACAGATACCAAAAATAGACTTGATGTTAAGTGATAAAATAAAATAAAAAAACACCTTCATTATGGCTTATCACTCATAATGATTGTAATACTAAAATTCAAAGCATTTTTTATTTGTCCATTAAAAATCAATAGATTCAACCCAATGCAGATTATACATACACACAGCTGAAGGGGAGAGCATACACAATATTCTCTATGTGGCAAACACACACACACACAACCACTGCACACATAAACAAAGCATTGAATATAGAAGACCAAATATACAAAACCAAACATACATACAAAACTAAAGTATTGGAAAGGTTTTTCACTCAGAAAAGGCTAGTACATATACAAACATTTGCCAAGTAAAAGCCTAAACATAAGTATAAGTAGGTTTAATTAGACATGTTTAAGTTAAGTTTACTTGGAAATTCCCAGTTGATTTTGTTGACTCTTTGTTTGTAAATTTTACATTATGCAATGCTTATCACTGTAAAAAAAAATGTAAAAATTTTCTTTCTTTTGCAAATTTTGCACTCATATATTTTAAGTAAAACTTAAGCATTGCATTAAATAAAATCTATGAGTCTATACAATTTACTTTAAAAAAGATAGCACTGGTTAACTACCATGCTATTACAGCATGTGGTTCACTTGCAAACATGGAACTAGGCATGTAGACAGGCTGTTATCATTTTAAGATAATATGCCCACTCAATTAAATGGAAAGGCAAATGAATACAGAGGCCTCAATACTTGGTACTCCACAAACAATGACGGTAACCATCAGTGAATAGTGTTTGATTATGAATGGGTCATTTTGAGTAGAAAATAAACTCCATGTGTCACAAAACAGTATGTTACTAAAACAAACAAAAAAATAACAACTAAACTAAACAACTAACAACAAAACAACCATAAAACAGTGATTACAAAAGCCTTCAGCTCTACCCTGGGCCGAGGCCCTAACAAATAAGTTGTGTATGCAGCTTAGGCCTTTGGCCATAAGGGGTACTGTCACAGACAGCCGTCTAAACGTCCCTGGGGCAACTCTCATGGAAATTGTAGAGTTGGTGCTTAGTCCTCCCCTCAGCATGGCGGCATGGGTATACTGTTCCCCAAAGCGCCCCCTAGAGGATGCAGTGTCTCGTTCCCTACATCAGTGTTTGTGAGTTAAAAGTCTTAAAAAGCTTTCTTACAATGAGTCAAGATTAAAGCCTTTCAGCAGAACAAGAGACCATGAGGACCTCAATAATCAACTTATTTCATAGATGTTAGGTTTCATAGACTGTATCATGTGACTGGTTTGCGTGTGAAGCATCTTGACGTTTATGGTCACGCTCATGAACTGTGGCACACACAGCATTATTCTCCCAGACTGAAGAGTTTCTTTGCCTCCGAGTATTTACAGATATTAGTGGTTTTATTTCAAGTTATATTGGAGATAATGTTGCAAACGCTTATTTTGTTCTCTTTGAGTTTGTATTCTCTGGCTGGTGAGTTATAAACATGTGTTTATGTTGTCTTTACTTCAAGTAAGGTGTCACTGAAATACAAAAAGATTATCAAGTAATGTGGATATTTGGACCTCAAAGTATCACCATAGCAGAAATTGATGGAAAGAGCAAATTTATATCATACAACTACAGTGATGAGAGATTCAAAAATAAACTGTATCTAAATACTAAAAATGCAGATCTCACCATTAGCAACTCCAACAGTGAACACTCTGGACTTTACCTGCTAAAGATTAGCAATACCACATATACCATACAGAAGAGATTCAGTGTTACTGTCAGTGGTGAGTATTTCAAGCCTTTCAGACGAAAGATTTGGATTTGTTTCTAGGAAAAATGTTTATTAATATGAAATAAATAAAAAATCGAAACAAAATTAATTTGTAAGAGAAATTATAATTTAACAACAATAAACCATAAATATATCATACAGATGATACATCATGAGTAAAACATGAGCTTCAGGCTTTCCCCCCAAAAGTAATAATAGTTCACAAAGTTTTTTGCTTTTAATGAAATTTGATTGCTGTTAAAAGAGTAACAGACCAAGGCCCTTGTGAAATACTGAAATTGTGAAATACTGTGAGCCACATCTGACATGCAAACATGCATTTTTGTCATGTTTGTATCTGTGTTTGTATGTGTATGATGTGCTGTCATCAAGTCTATTCAGATATGAGCACCAATACAAAGAAACGTCATTAATACAGAAATATTAAATAGAACGGAAAATAAAGACAGCACTAATCGTAGACTGAATAAAAAGATATGTATACTGAAAATATGTTATGAATAGTTTGCCATTATGAGTATCCTCTGAGAGCGGGAGAAACCTTAAGGGATGACCTTAAAGCAGGGGTGCCCAACACTGCTCCTGGCGATCGACTGTCCTGCAAAGTTTGGCTCCAACCCTAATCAAACACACCTGCCTTTAATTTTTAAGTGAGCCTGAAGACCTTAATTAGTTGCTTCAGGTGTGTTTGATTAGGATTGGAGCTAAACTTTGCAGGACAGTCGATCGCCAGGAGCAGGGTTGAGCACCCCTGCCTTAAAGCATCCTTGTGGCGCGGCTGATACAGAAGAGCATACATAGCATACAGTGATATCGAGAGACACAACATTTTCATTTTGGGCTGGAGTATCCCTTTAAGTGATTATTTGTATGTGTCAAGTTATTGATTTTCTGCTTTTGTAAATAGATTGGAGCATTTCCATTAGATTTATATCTGTTTGCGGGTAGGGCATACTAACACCCGCTCTGGTAAGAAGCAGATCACTTCGGTTCTTTGTGCACTGCTCTGTCTGTGACTTATTGTCAATAGAATTTGTGTGTGACAAACAAATAGAAACACACCTGTAATACATTGATTACTAAAACTAACAGTATGAGCATTACTAATACTGAAGATCGACATAAAAACAGCTAATTAATAAAAGGCTTCATAATTTATCAGCCAAATGGAAACTGAACTTATAAGACAGATGACTGTGTTGATTGCCCTTATTTTGCAGACAGTTTCTGTCTTTCTTTTGTAGATTTTAAATCTGATTCATTCTATTTTCTTACAGAAGGCAATGCAGATGAAACACAAAATATGCAAAATATATGGATATTAATATGGAGGACCATTAACTGTGTAGAAAACTGTGCAAAATGGCTTCTATTTTACTGGAACAGTTTTCATTGCAGTGATTCAACTATTTTAATATAATATAATAATATAATATAATATAATATAATAATTTCTTTAATTATTTTCTTCTGCATACATAATTTTTTGTAATTTACTGTAATTACCAGAGTGTATTTTATTTTATTTATTTTTTTACAGTGGGAGTCCACTGGATGTTGTTTATGCATATTGTTTATTAAGTAATTTTTATTATTAGTTGTTATAATTAGTTAATAACTAATTATAATTTATATTATTAGTTGAAAAATTAACACGAGTTTAAGAATATCAGTAAGACCTGAGTATAAAATTCGGAGTTACTGCAAATGAATGAAAAAGGACCTTTTAAAGTGTGTAGTATTTTTTTTTTTTTTTTTATAAGACAGCCATTCTGTATAGTTCATAGAAATAGCTAAAGCTTCTCATCTGCTCTGATGGTATTATCAACTTTGTACGGTACCTTGTAATGATCCTGTGATTACTTTTGTCTTAAAGTCTCCCCGCTGGTGGACTAATGCTGACTAAAGTGGTAAAATGATACTGTTCCAGGCTGTCTATTTGAATATGCATGTCTTCAAATGTGTGTGATAAAAATACATTAATATCCTAATTTACTTCTGGAATTAATAGTGTTGTATTTTTGTTACAAAGTGAATCCAGTAACTTCACTTTTAACAAAATAGGAAATCTTAATATTATCCATTTACAAAGTCATTGTGATGTTGCTCCATTTCTACTACAAACAAGATTATTTTAACTAGTTATCTAAAGTAAATACCAAATACCTATGTCAGAGACCAGGCAAACCCGGTCCCAGTCAATCCACAATGCTCACGCTCCCCTGAGTATTAATCACCCACACTTAATCACCCTCAGCATGGAACAATTAAAGCACTCACCTCAGCACCAGTTCACCATCAAGCCTCCAACAGGAATCGACCTCACGATCTTGTCTCCAGCTCACCTCCTTATCAGAAGACCTCCAGAAGTAATGTGTACTTACCTTTGAGAAGTTAACCTGTGTGTCTTTGTACTTCATCCACTCGTGCCCGTTAAAAGATCAAGCCCGGTAGTAACTATGAGGCTACTATCGGGTGGGATCTCCGCCGAGAAGACCTCATCCTCACCATCATCATCTACTCTCCTTCCGGTAAGACTAAGGTGGGCAACCAACACACACGACACCCAGGCCTTACTGGATTCGGGGGCAGAAGGTAATTTTATGGATTTAGAACTGGCTCACTGTCCACCCCCCTCACATACAAGATTTCTGTCAATGCTCTTAATGGACAACAGCTTCCCAGCATTTCACACGCCACTGAACCCATCACTCTCATCACGTCTCGCAACCACACCGAGACTATAACATTCCTCCTCATGAACTCACATCTGGCACCCATCATACTTGGTCTTCCTTGGTTCACACAGCATAATCTGAGAGTCGATTGGGGGCACAATTCTGTATCCATGTGGAGTAATACGTGTCATGAGTCATGTCTAGTGTCTGCGTGTTCGTCTGTACCTGTGTCTGTTTTTCAGGAGGAGGCAGTGAATTTATCTAACGTGCCCGAAGAGTACCAGGACCTGAGAGAAGTGTTCAGTAAGTCTCGTGCTGCTTCTCTTCCTCCACATCGTCCCTACGACTTTGCCATAGACATAGTACCAGGTGAGTCTCAGCCTAAGGGCAAGTTATATTCACTTTCTGTTCCAGAGAGGGAGGCTATGGAGAAATATATTTCTGATTCTCTAGCATCCAAATTCATTAGATCTTCCTCATCTCCAGCGGGGGCGGGGTTCTTTTTTGTGGGGAAGAAGGATGGGTCTCTGCGACCGTGCATTGATTATCGAGGGTTGAACAACATCACGGTAAAGAATACTTATCCTTTGCCGTTGATGTCTTCAGCTTTCGAACGATTACAGGGAGCATCCATCTTCACAAAATTGGATTTACGTAACGCTTATCATTTGGTTCGCATAAGGAAGGGGGGATGAATGGAAGACCGCATTTAATACCCACAGGGGGCACTTTGAATACTTGGTTATGCCCTTCGGGCTATCCAACTTGCCCGCGGTCTTCCAAGCATTAGTCAATGACGTGCTGAGAGATATGGTTGATCAATTCATATATGTTTACCTGGATGACATATTGATCTTTGTTCAGCACGTCAGACGAGTGCTTCAGAGGTTGCTAGAGAATGGGCTTTTTTTCAAGGCAGAGAAATGCGTTTTTCATGCACAGTCCGTTCCCTTTCTAGGGTACATCGTCTCGTCTGAGGGAATGCGTATGGATCCTGACAAGGTTAAGGCTGTGATAGATTGGCCATGTCCAGATTCCCGTAAGGCCCTACAGAGGTTTCTGGGATTTGCCAATTTTTATTTTTGCCAACTAGTCGCGCCTCGGACTGCCTTGACCTCCCCCAGAACGATGTTCAGGTGGTCTGATACAGCTGAAGCTGTATGTGCCAAACTTAAGAGCTGCTTCGTTTCGGCTCCCATCCTCGTTGCCCCTGATCCATCACGTTTTGACTTTTCTCTTTCGTACCGCCCGGGTTCCAAAAACATCAAACCCGATTCTTTATCTCGTATTTTTGACCATTCCGAATGCCCGTCCACTCCCGAGTGTATTTTACCAGAGACATTAGTGGTCTCCACTCTTAGATGGGAGGTTGAATCGAAGGTCATGAAGGCCTTAGAAGGGGTAACGCTTCCGCCCGATTGCCCACCGAACCGTTTATTTGTGCCTGAGGACTATCGGTCTGACGTCATTCAGTGGGGTCATTGCTCCAATATAGCGTGTCATCCAGTAGTAATTCGCACCAGTTTTTTGGTGAAGCAACGATTCTGGTGGCCTTTAATGGCTCGCGACATCCGCAGTTTTGTTTTGGCTTGCTCGGTTTGTGCCACTGGTAAAACTTCCAACCGACCCCCAGATGGGTTACTCCAACCGCTGTCAGTCCCTTCGAGACCCCAGTCCCACATTGCACTAGATTTTATTACCAAGATCATTAGTCCGGTGGCAGTCCGACTTAAACTTCCTCCTACATACAGGAGAATCCATCCCGCCTTCCATGTATCTAAGATCATACCAGTGTTTTGGGCACCCTTTAATCGCTAGTCCCGGTCACCCCCCGCCGCGTCTCGTAGATGGGGAACCAACTTATTCGGTTAACCGTATTCTGGACTCGAGAAGGAGGGGACGCGGATTTCAGTACCTGGTGGACTGGGAGGGTTACGGTCCAGAGGAGAGAAGTCGGGTTCCTGCTAGAGACATTCTGGATCACTCTCTTATCGATGATTACAATCGTCAGTTAAGTCTGTCGGGGAACGCCAGGGGGCGTTCTTTGGGGAGGGGGTACTGTCACGGTTCATGAATTCACTATCTCTCTCTCGTCTAGTGTGCTGTTGTGTGTATGTGTCTGTGGGCGTGGTCACTGATCAGCGGTGAACAGCAGCGCCAGCTGGATTCAATTGTTTGTTCCCTTTATAAGTTCAGTAACCTGTGTTTCATGTTGTCAGATCGTTGTACTTCCCGGTGTGTTCCTGTACCTGTTCCCGTGTCTGTCTAGTCGCTTGGATTCCCCGTGTTGTCGTCGTTCTTCCCTGGATTACCACTCAGCACTGGATCACCGAGCACCGTCACGAGGATTACTACACTGACCGAGAATCATTCGAGGGATCATCACTGGATTGAGCACCACCACCAGTTGTCCATCGAAGTCCCTGCATCACTGTTCCACCCTGCCTTTTTTCCGCCCGCCTGTGCTTCTGTGTTACTTCGTCATTGTCTTTCTGATCTTAGTGCTGATTTAATAAATAGCGTTTTGCATTTACATCCTGTTTCTGTCTTACTTAACAGAGAAAGTCAGCTGATCATCAATCATAACTCCAAGGCTTCTAGCTGTTTTTGAAGGAGTTATGGTTAATGTGCCTAACTTGATGGTAAAATTGTGATGGAATGATGGGTTTGCTGGAATCACAAGCAGTTCTGTCTTGGCAAGGTTGAGTTGAAGGTGATGGTCCATCATCCAGGAAGAAATGTCTGTTAGACAAGCTGGGATGCGAATAGCTACCGTCGGATCATCAGGATGGAATGAGAGGTGGAGTTGAGTGTCATCAGCATAGCAGTGGTATGAAAAGCCATGTTTCTGAATGACAGAACCTAATGATGCCATGTAGACAGAGAAGAGAAGTGGTCCAAGAACTGACCTCTGAGGCACCCCAGTAGTTAGATGTTGAGACTTGGACACCTCACCTCTCCAAGATACTTTGAAGGACCTATCTGATAGGTAAGACTCAAACCATTGAAGTGTGGTTCCTGAGATGCCATTTGCCAGTAGGGTTGATAGGAGGATCTGGTGGTTAACCGTGTCAAAAGCAGTGGACAGATCAAGCAGGATAAGTACTGAAGATTTGGATTCTGCTCTTGCCAGTCTTAGAGCTTCAACAACTGAGAGCAAGGCCGTCTCAGTTGAATGTCCACTTCTGAAGCCAGATTGGTTGCTGTCAAGGAGATTGTTGTGTGTGAGAAATGTAGAGACTTGTTTGAACACAGCTCGTTCAAGTGTTTTTGCAATGAAAGGAAGAAGGGAAACTGGTCTGTAGTTCTCTAAAAGAGATGGGTTGAGGTTGGGTTTCTTAAGTAGTGGAGTTATACGTGCCTGTCTTTATGATATATAGATATATATATGTCTGATCGATGTCTTAATTTGATTGTTGTTTCCTTCTCTTCTGTTCTGGATTTGATGTCATAAACCAGAACAACAATGGCAGCCACGGCAGCCATGCCCACCATAGCAGAGATGACCAATCGGATCACAGCTTCAGCAGTGCCACAATAGTGGACAGAGTCTGATGAAATAAAAGAAATCCAGATCAGATCAGGTCAGGTCAGTAAAGACAGCTATGCTGAAAAAACATTTAAAATCATGTACCTGAACCTAACCAGTAGAGTTCAGTGATGTTGAGATGTGTGGTCTGGGTGCTGACATGATTGCTCACTACACAACTGTAAGTGTTGTTCTCCTGATATTCCAGCTCCAGAGGTATAGACACACTGATACTCAGATCAGACACACTGATGCTTCTGGACAATAAACTGTTTCCTTTGTACCAGGAGAGATTCACATTACCCACATTCACCACTGAACACAGGAAGAACTTTGACGATCTTTCAGATGATAAAGAAGATTGTAAAGTGTAAATGAAGATTACTGGAATGGGCAGAGGAGCTGGAAAACACAAAAAACAGTAACACTTTAGAATACTGTTTTTTACTTACTACCAGGCCCGTTGGGACAAGGCAGGCAAACCAAGCAATTGCTTGGGGCCCCGAGCTGGCCTGGGGCCCCAAGACAACGACTGGTTAAGAATAAAATGCAACGACACTGTTTGAGCGCCTCTTTGATTGTCAATGCAGTAACGTGCAATGACACTGTTATCGCGATCCCCCTCAAGGGGGCCCCTCTCAGTAGTCGCGGACAGCAGCCAGCCAACACGTGATCTCTGCTACCGGCAAAATACAAAACCTCCTCGGCAGTCATAAAGCGGAATTATGCTTCAGGAAGCCATAAGAGAAAGGAAGAGGAGGATAAGAAAAAAAAAAAAAAAACAAGATAGTGGTAAGTGATAAATTACACTGGATATAATAGCTCTACCTTGTCAGTCTTGTACAAATGGTGTAATTTTGCAGCAGGTAGGCTAGCAAAAATATGTTTATGTTAGCTACCTGCCTGACTGCAAATGCTGCTTGTAACGAACAGTTAGTGCATTTTTTTTTTTCGAAAGGAAGGAATATGGTTACTGTAACATGTTTTTTTAACAGGATAAGGAAGACGCAGAACAGAAATCGCGTACTGCAAGGAGTCAGCAGTGTTTTGATTTGAGGGCGAGGGCAAATGTAAAGAGAACGTCGTGGCGTGTGTCGATTTTGAATGAATTAATTAAAAATAGGTCATTGCACTTTCATCAAATCACGATATGTACTAATATCTGTAAATATTAAGCCGGAACAGTCTATTTAAATTATGAATCCTGCATGTTCTGCTCGTCTCTGTTAATGAATGGAGCAGAATCACGACTTCCTTTACACTGAAGCGCACGTGACGCTCGCGGTAATTTCAGCATCTGCTGTCTCACTAAAGACGTGAACACATGAACAACATCTCAACTGCTCTGACAGTCACTTCATGTGCATTTGACCATTTGATTTGAATAAATGGTACGTCAACCCGTCAAAATAAAAGTCCTGTTTTAGACAAGTATTTGCCAGAGATGTATTACTATTGTTCAGCAGAACATAGCCTACTGCTAAAGAAAATCTAACTTTTTTTTTAAGGTTTAATCACACAAAATTTCTTCCATGTTTTATTTTTAATAGTAAATCCCCTTTGTTTACCAAAAAGTTAAGTTTGCTTAATTTTCAATAATTTAAATATAAATTAAATTAATGTTTTGTGTTTAATGTTTAATGTGCATCTCAGAAAATGCTTTATTTAAAACCCCAACTGAATGGCACTTAAGGCGAGACACTGCAGGCAAAAACAATGTTTTTTCAAGCACCTGTCAATTTTGAGATTTTGGGCTTTTTGGTTTTTCATAAAGTGCTTTTTCAAACTAGTGGAAGGAAAACATCCAAAAGACACTGTTAAGTGTTTCTTTTATAGCACTTTATCTGTTTGTGTCAATAGATTTCAATTACAATACATATTTTTAAAGGCCGTTTTCTCAAAATGAGTTTTTTCTTCAACACTGAGCCATAAATCTCAACTTCAGTAGCACGTACACACACCAAACTTGACATTTTTATTCCTGTCTGTATTCTGAAGATTTTTACAGAGGGATTTGTTCATATATATTTTCCTTGATTATATACAACATTTTATTCCCCCAAAAATTGTGAAAATATAATGTTTTCTGGCTGTTCAAAGTATTTTCTGAATTATGGAGTGACAAAAAAAGATAACCAGAATTCCCTCTGTAAAAACATTTGACTCTAATATGTCAAAAAAATTAAACAAAAAATTGAAACTGACTTCATCTAGTGTTCAGATTTTTGTACTAGAAATGTATGCAAATTAGCACATATTTCATTAAAGAATGCCTCATTTGCATATTTAAACATAAAATTTTTGAAAACTTGTAATACAAAAAATGTTTGCAATAATCAATGTAATCAATCAAATGGGTAAGTAAGGTGATAACTATTAGATATTTTTTTTTCCCTATTCACCTGCAGTGTCTCGCCTTAAATGCACTTAATTCATCTGTCAACTTTATTGTCATTGTTCACAGTACAATATATAATCATAGCTGATATCCTGCACAGCCCAGAGTTTAAACTGATAAGTGTGTGCTGTCATATTATTGCAAATCACTATTGAATTCCCACCAAACTATTTTTTCAAGCAGTATTTGCACTGTAAACCTTTTTTATTTATATAAAGTGTGGGTGAACTTAAACTGTATGGCTATGCTGTGGTTCCTGTAGGCTTTGCGTGCGTGAAGGGGTCGGGGGCCTCTATGTCCATTTTGCTTGGGGCCCCCAAATTCCTTCAAACGGCCCTGCTTACTACATAACTAATAAGGAATTATTGAAGAACTAACAGGTGATTATTCATTAACACTTAACTCGGTTGAACTTTATTTAACAGTACGTGTACTTACGTGTACTTATAGTGTACTTCCAGTGTATTTATCTAAGAAAGTTCTGGTAATACAACGTAACTACGTGGGTTAGGGTTAGGTTTAGGGGTAGGTTCAGGGTTAGTACCTAGTTATTACATAGTTATTGTAATTTCTATAATAAGTACATAGTATGTACATGGGGAACAGGACTGTAAAATAAAGTGCTACCCTTAACTCACTACTGTTAACTACTAAGGAAGATGTGTTAATTAATCAGTATGTAACAGTTAGCTAATCAATAACTAATGTATTCTGTCATACCTCCTGAAGAACTACTATTAATTATCTACTAGTTAGGGTTCAAGAAAAATAACTATGAAGTAACTACTAATGAACAGTTTTACACAATTACATTGAATTGTGACCCTTTCATATAAATGTTATTAGTAATAGTAGTAGTAGTAAGAAATTCCTGAAGAATTACTTAAAATCTGAAACAGTATTCTAAAGTGAAAACATAGGGAACCCATTAGTAATTAATAATCAAATAATTCTGCAGGACTCATTTTGAACCTGAAACATTAAGCCTGTTCTTAAGTGAAAATATTGGGAACCCATTAGTAATTAATAATTAATTATTAATAGGGCTGCACGTTTTCAAGTTTTTCATTAACCGTTAACCGAGGCCCTTAGCGGTTAATACTCGGTTAACCATAGTGTGCGCCAGGGTTTCCGTTGTCCGGTAATTGCCGGACATTGGCCGAAAAAAAAAAAAGAAATGTCCGACAAAATTAAATCTCTCCGGTCAAATTGCCGTGCGTGATTGCCGAACGCGAGGGAATGCTGTAGCGGGGTTGAACAATATTCATCAGTTCTTTAAAGCCTTCACCCTCCACCATTTTAATTGGCATCATGTCCTTTTCAATCATTCTGCAAATCCCCCGTATTATGGATTCGGCTTTAGCACCACTGTACATGTGTTGCGCTAGCTTCGTGGGGATGGTAGACTGGCGAAGGTACTCGCAGGCTCCGCGGCCGCCTCTCTAATGATGCCTGGGTGTTGGCTGTTGAGATGGTACAACAACGAGGTTGTACTTGAAGTATATCTAAGCACTGCATTGCAATACTTGCATTTTGCTCCGTCATTCTCAATTTTAACGTGCTCCCACGCGGTTCTTTTCTTTGCCCGCTTCATATTAGAAAACTGGTCATGACTTCTTCTTGTGGACATTACAAATGTCTGGGAGCACTCTGGTGATTTCTAGTGGTGCAAAAATGTATTACAACTAAATTCAATGCACGCCATTGACGCCACTTAACCGAGCAAAATGATTCACTCGGTTACGCAATTTTTAACGGTTAATCGGTTAACCATGGACACCCCTAATTAGATAATTCCTCAAGAATTACTTAGAATCTGAAAAAGTATTCTAAAGTTAAAACATAGGGAACCCGTTAGTAATTAATAAAGAATTATCAGATAATTTTGCAGGACTTACAGAATTCTAAAGTGAACCTATTAGTAAATAATAATAAACTACATCATTTTGACAAAAAAAAAAACCCTATAAAAGTAATCATACATTTTGTAAAATACTCTCATCTGTTTATTTCAGATGAGAACATTTCTTAATACAGCATATTTTATTCCATTTTAACATGTATACTGCCCACATTTTAATAATTTAACAAACATTTCATAATCAAAAGTTAAATATTTAGAAGCAAACAAAATCCATATTTCATTTCCATTATAGGCTAAATAAGCTGTAACAAAGTTGCTACTGTAGTAGTACTTTGTACTTGTCCTTTTACTGAAGTAATTTTGAAAATGAATAGGCCTACTCATAATTTTACTGGAGTAATATTTTATTGGGGTATCTGTACTTTTACTCAAGTACTTGATTTGTGGGCCACAGCCTGATTACTATAGTGCAGGGGTTCCCAAACTTTATCATGACAAGGCCCCCATAATACCACTAGGTTCTGGCCAAGGACCCCCTTTTGCATGATGTGTTATTGAACCCATCGACAATACCTAGTACGGCAATTGTAAATAAATAAACAAATAAAACATCCGGGTGAACATCCATTGACATTTATTAGTGCTGTAATAACAACATTTGTATGTCAGATCATCATATATGGTAATTTCAATATCTTCAAATCTGGAACAGTAATTTCATCATTCAACATTGTACCTATGTGTGTCAGTCAGTGAATGGAAAAAGACAGATCTTAAAGAGAGAGAGTGTGTGTGTGTGTGTGTGTGTCGGGGGGGGGGGGGTAATTTCAATATCTTAAAATCTGGAACAGTAATTTCAACATTCAACATTGTATCTGTGTGTCAGTCAGTGAATGGAGAAATAAAGATCTAAAAGGGGGGGGGGGTGAAATGCTATTTCATGCATACTGAGTTTTTTACACTGTTAAAGAGCTGGATTCCCATGCTAAACATGGACAAAGTTTCAAAAATTAAGTTGTACATTTGAAGGAGTATTTTTGTTCCAAAAATACCTCTTCCGGTTTGTCACAAGTTTCGGAAAGTTTTTTTTCAAGTATGGCTCTGTGTGACGTTAGATGGAGCGGAATTTCCTTATATGGGTCCTAAGGGCACTTCTCCCGGAAGAGCGCGCGCTCCCGTATAGCAGAGCACTGACATTCACTGATCAGAGCGAGAGACCGAATTGTCACAAAAGAAGTGTGTTTTTGGTTGCCAGGGCAAGACAACCCTGCACAGATTACCAAAAAAAAACAGCATTAAGGGACCAGTGGAAGGAGTTTATTTTTACAGAGCATCAGCAGAGTTGTGCAAGTGTTTTTGTTTGTTCCCTGCATTTCGAAGATGCTTGTTTTACAAACAAGGCCCAGTTTGACGCCTGATTTGCACATCGTTTATTTCTTAAGGATAATGCAGTCCCAACGTAAAAGGGTCACGATCGTGTGTTGGAACCGCATGCGGTGAGTAAAACTGCTTCAAATATCTCTGTGTTGTTAACTAAGCTATCGGCGCGTAAGCACATCAAGTAAACAACATGCGATGTTGTCATCAAACTGCACTTTCCACATGTACAGCTTAAAAAAAAAAAAAGACGACATAAAGTGGAACTTAGTCATTTTCCAAAACCGCTAAGCAAATATATACAGTTTCAGTACATACCACATAGAGACGTCGTTGCTGCTGCTGCTCTTGTTAAATTTCAGCCTCTGGATCTGATTCTGGATCATAAATATACGCGGAATCTGACTGTTAGCCATGGTTTGTTTTGGATGTTTTTTTCCTCACGGTAATGTCACAGCTTCCAAACGCTCTCAACGCAAAAGCTTACTCACGCTCGTGATTCTTTAGCTCCGCCCACACATCACGCCTCCAGCCACTCGTGTTTTTCCGGGAAAAATCGGTACAGACTTTCTTTCTCTTATGAATATAATAAAACTAAAGACTTTTTGGAGTTATGAAGGATGCAGTACTACTCTATAGGTACTCAAGATTAACAGGATATTGAGTGAAAACGAGCATTTCACCCCCCCTTTAAAGAGAGTGTGTGTGTGTGTCAATGGGAGTGCTTGGCCTGGTTGCAACATTCAACACTGAGAGAGAGAGAGGATATTAATGGGACGGATGGGCCTGGTGGCTTCTACATAGTTTGTCCAGCCTGGGCTTTATGTCTGTCAGTGCAGCACGCATGTCACTCTCCACATTTAGATGTGCTTCAGAGCACTCTCAGCTAGGATGGGAAAGTCATTTCTTACATACATCCAGTAGTTAGAGAGAGAAAGAGTCTCAAATGTAATTTTTAAATCCCATGAAGAAGTCATCTCAATCAGCTCCTCTTGTGATTTTAAGTCCAGACAAGAGCCTACATCAGGGGCAAATGGGTTCCTTACCCAGTTTAGATGGGTGCTGTCAATGTCAGGGAAATATTCTCTGAAATATCCCTGGAGGTGCTCCAGGTGTGATTGTATCAGTGAAGAAATGGTGTCCAACTCACCACCAGATGACAGCAGCTCTTGGTATAAAAGTGGGAACATTTCTGTAATTCCCTCCTTGAGCTTGTTTGACCACAGCATAATCTTCAGGGAAAAAGCACGCACTTTGTCTTGCATATGCACTATGCATGTGTTACGCCCTTGCATGCTTTGGTTAAGCACATTCAGATGACAAAAAATGTCAGCCATATGTGCAAGTTTGAGAATCCAGGCTTCATTTGTAAAACGGTCAGCCAGCTGATGTTTCTCAGACAAGAGAAACTCTGCAACCTCCCTCCGCAACTCATACACATGGTTCAAAACTGCCCCTCGTGAAAGCCAGCGTTCGTTTGAGTAAAGAAGCAATCCATCAAAACGGGCTCCCATTTCTTTACACAGAATAGCAAAAACTCTGTGTTTCAAGGGGCATGCTTTAATGAAGTTTACTACGTGTATTACATCCTGTAGTACCTGGTTAAGCTCATCATCCAACTGTTTAGCCACCAGTGCTTCTCGATGGAGCATACAGTGAGTGAACGCCGCATTCGGGGTCTTCTGTTTGATGAGAGCTGTCACCCCACTGTTCTTCCCAGTCATAGCCGCGGCCCCGTCAGAACACACACCCACGCAACGAGACCAGTCAAGTCCATTTGAATTAATATATTCATCCAGCACTTGAAAAATCTCTTTCCCGGTGGTTCTACTTTCAAGTGCTTTACAAAGCAGTATTTCCTCAACGAACATTTCTTGGGAAATGAATCTTATGTACACAAGCAACTCGGCAGCGTTTGCCACATCTGTACTTTCATCTAGCTGCAGCGCAAAATATTCGCTAGCTCTTACCTGGTCCAACAGTTGAGCAGACACATCCTCAGCCATGTCTCCAATACTTCTGCTCACAGTGTTATCAGAGAGTGGTACAGCGTCAATTTTCTTGGCAGCATCCTCACACAGTAGCTATTTAACAATGTCTTTAGTAGCTGGTAGTATCAAATCCTCTCCAATTGTGTGCGGCCTCTTAGCTCGCGCAATGTGAAAGGAAGCCAAAAACGATGCCCTCAATGCTCTCTCAGGGACAGTAGCTTGCCGCACGAATGTTCTTCCTTTCTTTTAAAAAAGTCAATTGGTTTTTTCGGCCTCTGCTGGATGCTTCTGGTTCAGGTGACGTTGAAGTTTTGATGGTTTTAAGCATTCGTTGGAGAGTATCTCGAAGCAGAGAACGCATTTGGGGCACTCGTGTCCATTCTTGTGTGTGACGCAGGTAAATCCATACTTAATGTATGCTGCCTCATACCTACGAGTCTTAATCGGCCAGGAGTTCGTTTTCAGATTTTTTTTATCTGAGGTTTCGATTGCTGGCTCGTCAGGTTTTTTCCTTTTTAAAAATCTATCCATTTTGATAGAGGTTTGACAGAGTTAGCCAACTAACTAAATAAATAGCTGAGCACTGGCGGTTGTTACCAAGGCTACACTGACAGATTACGTGTACCAGCCAATCAGAAAGATTAGCATTAAAAGTTAATGTTCAGATATCGACAAATTATTAGAATGCTATTTCATAACAATACTCATAATAATAATAAAAAAATATATTTTTTAATATTTGTAAAATATTTATAATTTTTTTTTTTTGCTTTTTTCTTTCAACTTGCTGCGCCCCCCCTGGCGCCACATGGCGGCCCCCACTTTGAAAACCACTGCTATAGTGATTATTTGCATATAACTGTTCAGTAGTAGTTACTTCATAGTTATTTTTCTTGAACCTTAACTAGATAATTAATAGTAGTTCTTCAGGAGGTATGACAGAATATATTAGTTAATCATTAGCTAACTGTTACTTAACCAGAGGTGTTAAGTAACGAAGTACAAATACTTCGTTACTGTACTTAAGTAGAAATTTGGGGTATCTATACTTTACTTGAGTAATTATTTTTCAGCCGACTTTTTACTTCTACTCCTTACATTTTCACGCAAGTATCTGTACTTTCTACTCCTTACATTTTTAAAAATAGCTTCCCCAGCCGGCACATGACCGACCTTCAACGTTGAAATATGGTTGAAATAAGGTCAGTTGTGGTTTCAACGTTGAAACAACGTTGATTCAACGTTTAAAGCTGAATGGTTGAAAAACATCCAGCACATGACCAACTTTCAATGTTGAAATATGGTTGAAATAAGGTCAGTTGTGGTTTCAACGTTGAAACAACGTTGATTCAACGTTTAAAGCTGAATGGTTGAAAAACATCCAGCACATGACCAACTTTCAATGTTGAAATATGGTTGAAATAAGGTCAGTTGTGGTTTCAACGTTGAAACAACGTTGATTCAACGTTTAAAGCTGAATGGTTGAAAAACATCCAGCACATGACCAACTTTCAATGTTGAAATATGGCTGAAATAAGGTCAGTTGTTTTAATGAAACAACGTTAAAAATGTTTAATGCTAAATGGTAGAAAAAGGTTAACAAGCTTTTAAATTATTTATATTAAATTATTTAAATTAATTATTTTAATAGCATTTTAAAATATTTTAGTCATGATACCTATTCTAAAATCTAAAGGTATATGTTAAATATTATCATCATTAACAACAATAAAACTATATACATTTCGCTGCTTTATCACACTGAAACAACTCCCATTGGTAGTTTTATTTTATTACTTCTATCATGATTGGTTAATCTGGCTGTCATTCAGGAAACTGGACAATGAATCGCTTCGCGCCTTTCTACATTTAAAAATATGACCGTTATTGTCGTCTTTCTGTGAGTGAGGCGGCTAACTGTGAGCTGCTGCTCGTTATAACTGACTGCTCTATCGGTCCCGAATTATTTCATATTTGCCTGTACATTTTTTATTTATTTTGAGCGAATTTGAGTCGTGACATGTCAATGGAGAACAAAAACTGTGAACACAAGAAGGGTCAGGTGTTCTGCGAGGTCCTGAAAACATCCTGGCAAAGTGAGGTAAGAAAATCGCTAACGTTATCTTTATTATCTTTTGAAAATAGTAAAGTATTACCAGAGTTTACAAATGGGTAGTTTAAAGGACATGTAACCTGCAGATAAATAAATACCCGTGTGTCTATTTTTGCATTGCTTTATCACAGATGATCAAGTTAGGTGCTCACCTAATGTGTTGCTGGTAAGAGAGATTTAGAGATGGTTTAGAGATTTTCCCATATTGTCCTGATATGTATCCCATGCATTAGGTGTGTTATATATGTTTGTATTCTTATAATAGTTTCAAAGTGTTTTCTGAAACATAAGTGCAAATGTCGGTATTTAAATAATATAATTTTAATGAATTAATGAAAATGAATAAATAAAAAAAAGGATCGTTTAAAGCCATGGTTCTCAAAGTCTCAGGCCCCCTCTAGTTGTTATGCAGGTGAATCACTAAATTAAACTAATTAATGTTAATACATTTTAACTTAATCTTTGAGTAAGTTTTTTTTTTTGCACATTTAAGTATGTTACAGTTAAAGTACAGTACAGTTTTGTAACTTTTGTTACATAATTACATTTAAAATTACATTTTAATTTAAACTTTTTTTTTTTATTTACCTGTGTATGTAAGCACAGTTGTAGTGTTAATGTTCAAACATGGTAAAGTGTCTGACAATAAATATTCTTATTAGAATAAAACTGCCTCATTTTTTAACTGTAGACCTGTAGCTGAATAGTTTGGTCTACTACGCTGCTGAAATGTAATGTTGGTCATTATGGTGCAAATTAATATTTAATAACAAATATTTTCTGAGGTGGTACTTGGTATAAAAAGTTTGAGAACCAGTGGTTTAAAGAAATGGTATAATATGAAATCCTGCTTTTTAAGAACTTTTCAGTAAACCATTTCTTCTTTCCCCTTGTAGAGTCATCGAGGATCCAGCTTGTTCTTGAAACATTGGTAAGAAACTGTTCATCTGCTACACTGCACTGTCACTTCTGCTAGAGATGCTTTGACCTTTTGTGATAGGTTTTGATTGTACTTAGTTTATTAAAAATTTACTGAATTAGATTTTATTTGTTTTACTACACTGTATTACTAGTGTTTTGATTAAAACAGTGTAACTGCTCTGAAAACACTGTTTGTGAATAATTTGTTAATATTGTAAATTTTCATCTGAATACATTAAATAAGTGTTTAATGAATAGTGTTGTCCACTTTGTTTCCAACCTCACTGTTACTGAACTGTAAAGTGAAAATATTGTGTGATTTATTTTGCATTCAGTTTTCAGTTAAATATATTTCACAATATCAAAGTTATTGTGAAACATTGTGGACATACCTAAACAAACTGGTTAAATCTTATGTTCCCTCCAGAAGTTTGCCCTCTGCAAGTGAACGACGCCTTGTGGTGCCATCCCAAAGAGGTTCAAAATCACTCTCACGGACCTTTTCCTGGACTATGCCCAGCTGGTGGAATGACCTCCCAATCTCAATCCGAACTGCTGAGTCTTTACTCATTTTCAAGAAACATTTTAAGACTCCTCTTTTTCACCGGAACTTAACCAACTAATGCTAGCACTTTTCCTTCTTTTCTTGTCTTTCATATTAAAAAAAAAAACCTGGCTATGCGTTCTGTACTAGACTAACTGAGACTTGTCATGGCACTTGTATACTGTTGTTGTTCGCTTGTACACCTGACTGCTTCTGTTCTTCTCATTTGTAAGTCGCTTTGGATAAAAGCGTCTGTTAAATGATTAAATGTAAATGTTTATACAGGACGGTACAGAAAGTGCACAAGTGGGAGAGAGTGGAGGGGACGGCGTCAGAATGGACCTAGCGCTGGGACACTTTCAAGGATCACCCGAAGCACAACCACACTGTCTACACGAGGCTGCTGGTTCTAACATTTTAGAGTGCCCTGCGGTAGAAATCTCATTCTGCATTCCCCACGGTAAAGAAGACACAGTCCGGGGGGTTCCCATTAGAAATCAACTGGTTGAAGGTTCCCTGCTCGTACTGTGCAACACATTTTCACGGCACAAATGTGCACAACTTGAAATGAGACACATTACTAAAACATGTTTTTGACAGAAACTGTAGTTTTCCACCAAAATAAAAGATCCACTGGTTTCAGTCATAAAGGTACAAGGGTTTGTCTTGTAAGTGCTGAAAAAAATATGCTTTTTTGTGCCGAATTATTTTACAAAAACCTTTAAATATTATTGTATTTGGATTGTTCTACTACATGTTTTTAGCATTACCTCCATGCATACTCTGCATAATAAAGTGTGGGATTATTTTCATCTGTTTTATACAGTATGTTTCCAAAATTAAACTGCTGTTTGACAATTTTGAGCATGTGGTAGTTTATTGAAGTTGTTTGTAAAGCCATTGCTGCCAGTCATTAGATTTTTAGCCTTGCATGTACCATGTTGATCTAAATGCCAACTAGGATCTAGGTGTATTTATACACGGTGCAAGGTACGACGGGGAAACAACGTCGTGTTATCAACGCTGATTAACTTTTCAAAATCAACACCTCATTCAGCTTTCATCCCAGGGCTGCAGCACGACCCTAATTCACCCATAATGCAGGTAAGACGGTGAAACAGCGTCGCGATTTCAACGGTGAATCCACGTCGTTATTTCAACGTTGATCCAATTTGCAAAATCGAAAGGTTATTCAACGTTGATTCAACGTCGGGATTTCAACAGTGAATCAGCGTTGTGATTTCAACCGTACATCAACGTAACGATTTCAACGGTGAATCAACGTCGTGATTTCAACGTTGATCCAATTTGCAAAATCGAAAGGTTTTTCAACGTTGATTCAACCATGGTACCTGACGTTGTTTCAACGTTGAATCAACGTTGAAATGCCGGCTGGGTCGTTACTGTTATTTTCATTTCGGCTTGGTTTCATTCCGGCTTGTCATCATTCAAAAAAAAAAAAAAAACTATACAGATAAATCGCGACATCCGGATGGAGTGAATTTGATTGTGGTTGGATGAGAAGTATAAACAGATACCATTCCGACACCCTATTGGTTTGTAACTTACGCGATCCATCGCACCTGCACGTGACACAAATCACCTCACACTCCAGCAAGGAGTAGCCAGTTTTGGGTTCGTTTATCAAAAAATATATTTCTTAAAAGAAGGGTTGGGTATTGAACCGGTATCCGATCGCCTCAGAGTCAGTCGGCTTAAATTTCATATGAAACCGGCGTCAGACCGGTCTCCTCTCCGTCTTTCAGCGCGCTCTTCAATCCGCAGACCGCGGCGGAGCAGCGCGAGCTCAAACAGAGACAGAGGACACAAGGTGTGTGTTTATCAATAGATTGTTAGAATCTGTATCTGTGTCATAAATACAGTTGACAAAAGGTCACGAAGCAGCAGTCGCTTTCTCATCTACTGTAAAGTTTTCGCTTGTCACAGCCGTTTCCTCCAGCGAAAATCTAGCCCTTAATGAACGAACACATACTTTAATTACACTTATTTAAATATACTTAATATACTTATTAATGTAATCATACGTACTTTATACATACACTAACTACTGTACAAAAGTCTTAGGCACGTTAGTATTTTCACTTAAAAGAATGGTGTTCGGCTATTTATATATTTTGCTGTAGTGTGTCAGTATAAAATATCAGTTTACATTTCCAAACATTCATTTTGCCATTGTCAAACTGCTTGTGCATTCAAAATCGCACTAGATTATCATTAAAATTAATGGCAAACTGATATTTCCTACAGACACACTAGATATAAATATAAATACAGATATAAATAACTGGCTTAAAACCCTTTTTTGGGGTGAAAATACTAATGTGCCTAAGACTTTTGCACAGTAGCCTACTGTACTTTACAAACGACATTGTTGCTACTTTATAAAGAATGAGCATACATTCCCAGAACTGATTTAAGACAGTGACAGACAGCACTCATCTTAACTAAATATCAGAGTGAATGACAGAGATATAGTAGTAACATTATGTGTGGTTTTGTATTAAATAATGACCCAGATCATGAAATACATTTATTAGGCTTAGATTAAGGGAAGCACAACTTGAGAAATGAGAGCATCCAAGGTGAAAGCTATGGATTTATTTAAAATATTTGTAATGTTCTTCAAAGTATCCATAGTTTTTTTTTTTTTAGGTTCTTTTTTTTTTTTAAGTATCGGTTCAGCACCGTTTAGGCGCCTGTACTGTTTTAAAAGTATCGAAAAGGCACTGGACCCTATTTAAAAGTTATTATTTCTCACTGGCTCATTTACCAAATGGGTGCTTTCTCTTCGTCCTCCACAAATAAAGCTACTGTAGGTAGTTCGGTAGCGAGACGTTTTAATTAGAGCTGCAACTAACGATTATTTTTTCTGTCGACTAATCTAACGATAATTTTTTTCGATTAGTCGACTAATCTAACGATTATTTTTATTACAACAATAAATAATTAATCTTATGTTCTTTATTTAATTAGCTAATGAATCCTTTGGAGAACGTTACAAAAAAAATATAAGTACAACTTCTAATATAATATTTTAACTTTTATTCATTTTCAACCAATGTGGTTGAAGTTTTTACAGTATAAAATAATAAAGAGGCAAAGAAAATGATTTTACTATGGTAAATATGAGTTTATGATAGCGTTTATAATTAAACCACAGTAGCCATAAATTTACAGTTGTCTGAGACGTCATGAAATGTTCTTTAGCATCACAAAGCATAAAATGTAGTCAGGGTTCTGCTATGGTTTAGCTTGGTTTCCAGAGATCTGGAGCTGATTTGGGGGAGCTCGGTGGTTTGTGACTGTTGTCTCACGGCGCGCTGTCTTTTAAGGGGCCGTTCACATATCACGTCATTTCCAATGTAGGCGCGCAATAAGCGCACTCATAATGGAAGCAGCGCGGTCGCGACGCACTCTTTTTTCCAGGCGCGTCCGCACCGCATCGAGTTAAAAACATCTCAACTTTTCAGAATGCCGCAAGCACGAGAATATCAGACCTGAACCAGGAAGTTGGTCACCAGATCACACGGTAACCAGTTAAACCGTAACCGGAGAGCGCCAAGTTGTTTTCCTCTGAGGTGCTCGCGCATCGCAGTTATGCTGCCGTGGTACACCATATCGGTTTTGCAAAGGGAACAAAGGGCCATTTTATTTGTCCTCTTTTTAAAGTATTCCCATACTTTTGATAACAGTGGTCTCTGTTTTTGTGATAGAATGCAACTTTCTCCATTCCCAGTATGCCATTACGCGAGATGTAAACAAACGTCAACGTATTTTTGTAGTCGACGTAATCGATGACGTCGACGCGTTGTTGCAGCACTAGTTTTAATAAATTATCATTTGCAATTGACGACGCGATTGACAATGTTGTGATATCTAGGCTATACCAACTTTGTTACTCATCACCCCCCCCACCCACTGAACATAGCAGACGTATGTACCGAATACAGGAAGCTATCAATCAAGAAGGTATCAGGATTATGAGTTAATTTTAATTTTTAGTTATTGATTAATCACTTGGATTAATCATTAATTTTGACAGCACTATAATGTTTATATTATATAGACAACCATACAAGAGTATTGTTACTAAGCCTGCACTAATGTTCTTGTTCATTGCCCTCGCAGATTCCTGCAGCTAAGCTTGGATGTACATTCACATTCCATTAAAGGTTATTGATGACATGCCTCTGAAGTTTGACTTTTTGCACCATAACAATACTTATTGGCAACTAGTCATCATATCTCTAGCTCTTTAACGTATTTGCATTGTACTAAAATGCGTTCATTTTCAATGGGCATATATGTGGCTGAAACATGTAGCCTAGTGCATCCCAAATTTTTCAACATGAACATTTTAATATAACATTATAGTCATTATGGCCTTTAGAAAAATGTTTTTTTTAGGAGGTGGGCTAGTTCACAATAGGCCCCTGTGTTGCGGCCCAAGCTTTTGTTCTTTATGGCATTTTTTCCCTTACATTACTTTTACTTTTATACTTTAAGTAGTTTTTTAAACCAGTACTTTTACACTTTTACTTGAGTAAAAAGCTTGAGTTGATACTTCAACTTCTACAAAAGTCTTTTTAAGCCCTAGTATCTATACTTCTACTTGAGTAATGAAAGCCAATACTTTTGACACCACTGCACTTAACACAATCATAAAATTATATTACATACTGATTAGTTAACACATCGTTCTTAGTAGTTAACAGTGAGTTAAGTGTTGTGGGATTAAAAATTTATAAAATGTTAAAACTAGGTTCCAATGTAATAGCATATGAACTGAAAACGTTTTGATATACATTTTGAGGTAAATCAGGAAAATCAGGTGTCTGAGATAATGTCCTTTTGTCTTTGTGCTTTTCCTTGCCATTTGGCTCTTTTTAAGCTCAAGACACAGTTGTGCCTTTTGTCTCTATGATAATGTTAAGATATCAGTGATACTGTCAGACACCTCTGTATTTAAATGACACTGTTATGCTGACAAGATCAAAGATGGGAAAAAGGCCAGTATCAGGCTGACCCCTGTATTGCATTTGCATGCTATGTTTAGGTTGACTCCACCTCTGTGTATCCCACCCCCTTAAAATGTATATAATCTACAATGTCTTAAGAACAAGTTAGACTATTGATGACTACAGCGCCACGCAGAGCGTTCTCAATAAAAGAATCCTGCTGAAGATTACCCAAGAGTCTCCTGGTCTTAGTTTCTGAGTTCCCAACAGTTTTTGGCGCCGTGACCCGGATAGAGCTTCTCACCTGAATCAAGACTGAAACTGCAACCTCAACAAAGATCAGACTTCATTCCACACTGAATCTTTCTGTACAACCAATGGTTGGTGAGTGTACCTCTATCCAAAAGAACCTTTAAGACCAGAACAAATTTGTTTTCCTCTGCGCCGTCAGAGAAGAGTTAACAGACAGCTGTAGGGTTTGGTTAACTAAGTTACCCTCTAAAAAGGATATTTTAGAGATGAAAATAATCCTCTGTATAGGCAGGGAAGATTAGCATCACATGCTAATATTTTGCTACCCTCTGTGTCTGGCAGGGAAGTTTAGCATAAAGTGCTGAAAGTTTGTGTTAAGTGACCCTCTAAAAAGGATATTTTAGAGATGAAAATAATCCTCTGTATAGGCAGGGAAGATTAGCATCACATGCTAATATTTTGTATCCTCTGTGTCGATAGAGAAGAATTGTTAATTTTTTGGTACTCTCTGTTGATCAGAGAAGTTTTAGTGTTTTGATTGTGTGGTAAAAAAAGGAAACTCACAAGATGTTTAGAAAGAATGCTAGATTGATCCCCACAACTGAAAAAGGTGGTCTCGCGACTCCTTTGTGGTCGGATAGCAAATTCAAATCACTGTTAGGTGTGCAAATGAACCTAATAGTCACTGAGAAAGTTAGACAAGAACTAACTCAGAAATATGATATCCATCCAGACAAAACTTGGTCTGTAGATGAGTGTAAAAAGGTACTAGGAGCATGTATTCACAAGAACAATGTGAAAGGCATTATCTGCTGCCACAGAGAATTTGGTTTAGCACTAGCTACGCAACAGTCTCAGCGTACCTCAGAACTAGAGGAACAGAACAAAGAGCTCAGAGCCAGAGTATCCTCTTTGACTAAGAAACTGAATCGCAACAAAGCTGCAGCAAAAACTGATGTGGAAGAAGTTAGTCAGACTGATAGCATTTATCCTGATTTACAAACTTTCTTTGAAACAGATGTAGCCATCCAGTCAGTAACTGATGTGCCTGTAGATTCTGTTAAGGTATGTGGCGCTAGGAGGAGATCTCAGGGAATTGAGGGAACTGAAAGTGTTACTCCCAACCCCTCTGTTGTCCAGGTACAAACTGTTACCAAAGTTCTAGGACCTAAAGATATAGAGAGATATAGAATTTTTCTGAATTTAGAAGAGCATTAATCAGCAAAATGCGTCTCTACGACATGTCGTTAGCAGAAGTCACACAGCTGATGTCACAAATTCTAACTGAATCTGAATTCAACACATTTGAGTCTGCTGTTACTTCTGAATTAAAACATGTCAGTAAAGGCGATTTGAGGGAAGGAGTTTTGAAAATTTTAAAAAATATTATAGGACCCAAAATAGACTGGTCTAGAATCACTAACTGTGTGCTAAGGAAAGAAGAAACTGTGAGTGAATACACTGAAAGATTTTGTCAGTCAGCAGTAACTTACAGTGGAATTGCTGATGATCCTGAAAGTGTTCTAGATGACAAGGGACCATTAGTACGCATCTGGTCAGATGTACTTGTAGCGGAGTACAGAAAAGCCTTGCCATTCCTAGATCTCACTTGGTCTAACAAAACTCTCAGAAATAATCTAGACAGTTTAGCTACATGGGAAAGAGATGCGGATGTTAAGACAAAAGTGAGAGTAGCAGCAGCAGCTACATTTAGCACAAAGAAACATGACCATAGATGGCCTAAAAGAGAAGGCAAATGCAATTACTGTGAAAGATCAGGTCACTGGGAGAAAGAGTGTAGAAAGAAGTTGAAAGACAGTAGAAGAAATGTTATGCATAATTCTGCTCCTTCTCAGCCCGCCTACAATCCTGAAGTAATTCCTACAATGACCACAGAAACTTTAGGACAGCTCGCTCAGGTTCTTCTAAAAGCACAAAAAGAACAGGAAAAAAACGAGTAACTACCTTTACCCTGTAATCCATCACAATGACAAAATAATTTTTGTGAAAGGTAGCATACAAGAGAAAGAGATTGACTTTTTGCTTGATACAGGTGCAGAAATTACAGTAATTCCTATAAAATTGGCTGAAGGCTTAAACATCCCATACAAGAAAACTAAACTTTGTTTAACCGGTGTAATAGGTGAAGATTCTGTTTTGTATGAAACCCCGTCCATAGATGTACAATTAGGCCCAAAGACTCTGACTACAAAATTGCTATGCGCTCCATTAAATACAGGTGCAATTCTAGGCATGGATCTACTCAGACAAGTACACCTGACTTTAGACATGTCCTCAGAATCGGCTAGCATAAAAATTTCCTCAGCACAAGTTTCTACCAATAATGTAATAACTCCTGAGTACGCTTTCTTACAGAATCATCCAATTTGGGCTAAAGACAAAGATGATTGTGGGTTTTTGACAGGTGTAGAACCAGTCAAATTGACAGGAACTCCACCTCCTGTTACCAAACAATATCCTATCAGTAAGGAAGCTATACAGGGGATTATAGCAACACAACACCTATTGTGGAAAAATTGCTGAAGCAAGGAGTGCTAGTTAAAACAAACAGTCCCTGTAACTCACCCATATGGCCCATCAAGAAATCTAAAGGGACATGGAGACTCACCATAGACTACAGAGTAGCCAATAAACATATTGATAAAATCCCCCCCCCCCCTAGTGGCAGATCCATCTACAATTTGTAATGGCTTACCATTAGATTGTAAGGTTTTTTCTGTAATTGATATGTCTAATGGATTCTTTTCTGTACCCTTGCACTCTGACAGCCAGACATGGTTAGCTTTTACAGTTGACTATGAACAATATCAGTGGACACGTTTGCCCCAGGGATTTCAGAATTCCCCAACTTTATACCATCAGGCTGTCAGACGTGATTTGTGTGACCCAGAATGTCCAGTAAAACAGTCCACTATGATTAAATATGTCGATGATAATTTGGTAGCCTCTACAGATCACGAGGTACATCAAACTGAATTGGCAGCATTGTTGGACTATTTGCAGAAAAGAGGACACAAATGCAGCTTTCACAAAGCTCAAATTGCTAAAAATCAAGTCACATTTCTGGGTCAAACAATTGGTGCAGGAAATAGATCTATTACACAGTATCGAGCCGCTTCAGTCAAAGCCATACCTCCACCTACGACCATTAAAACACTCAGATCATTTTTAGGAACAGCAGGTTACTGTAGACCTTGGATTGAAGAATATGCCTCAATTGCTCAGCCTCTCTATGACTTGTTGAAAGGCCAGGTTAAAGATTCTGATACTGTTTGTATGGAAGAAATTCACCTCAAAGCTTTCAATGATTTAAAGAGAGCACTATGTCAAGCACCAGCATTAGGAATTGCACAATCTAATAAACCCTTTGTGCTTTATGTACACGAACACTTAGGCTTTATGACTGCATGTTTAATGCAATATCATGGGGGCAGTTTACGCCCAATTCATTACTATTCATGTAAACTTGACATAGTTGCTCAAGGCATGGGCCCATGTCTTAGAGCAGTGCAGGCAGTTCATCTAGCTCTTCAGGCTTCAACAGGAATGGTGCTAGGACAGACTATAAATGTAAGATGTCCTCATGCAGTGTCCGCACTAATGAATCAAGCAAAAGTCACTTCTGTCACCTCCTCTCGTTGGGGAAATTGGTTAACGACCCTCACAGCCCCGAACATTGTTTTACAACGTGCACCAGTAACAAACCCATCCTCATGTATGATGTCTGCAATGACTGAAGTTTCGTTAGAGGATGAAGGTGAAATAGCTCACGATTGTGTTACGCTTACATACACAGCTATAAGTGACATAAAAGAAACTCCCATAGAGAATGCAGAATTGGAGTTGTTTGTTGATGGTTAAGCTCAAGTCATTGAGGGAAACAGACAAGCAGGTTATGCAGTAACTTCCACCACTGAAGTTGTAGCTTCAGGCCGTCTTCCAGATCATTTTTCAGCTCAAGCTGCAGAACTAGTAGCCTTAACTAGAGCATGCTCGCTAGCTTCAGGATCGATTGCAAATATCTACACTGATTCCAGATATGCTTTTGGGGTGGTTCATGATTTTGGTGTCATTTGGCAAGCTAGACAGTTTCTAACTTCTGCTGGATCCCCCATTAAGCATGCTGGATTAGTAAAAGATTTATTGTTTTCCATGAAACTTCCAAAGAAATTAGCGGTGATCAAAGTGAAAGCACATCTCACAACTAACACTGCAGAAGCTAAAGGTTATGCTCTTGCTGATGTAGCTGCTAAACAGGCTTGTTCCTATGCAACTGTACAAGTGTGTTCAGATAGTATAGCACAGAAGACAATTCTGCCTCCTAAATCAATTATTGATCTGTACAAAGACGCTCCTCTATATGAAGCATGGACATGGTTAGACAAAGGGGCCACAGTAGATTCTTTTGGATGCTCGACCAAAGAGGGGAAGTATGTCGCTCCCGAATCACTGCTGCCATATTTGGCTCAACAAATACACAATTTGGGTCACAGTGGTCCAGCAACGATGAATCACAGGTACTCAAATCAATGGTGGAATACAAAATTCAGAAATGTAGCAACCGAAACAGTCAAGAGATGTGTTACATGTCAAAAAAATAATGATGTGCCAGCAGCAGCTACAGCAGCAACACATACTCCAGCTCCACCAGGACCATTTTGTCACCTGCAAGTTGATTACACATCATTGCCTCCTTGTAAGGGAAAAACTGATGTTTTGGTAGTATTGGACAAGTTCTCTAGATGGCTAGAAGCTTATCCAACAGGGCGTGCTACAGCTGCACATACTGCTAAATGTCTAGCCACTGATTTCATTCCCAGATGGGGATTACCAGATTGCATTGACTCAGATCAAGGTACACACTTCACAGGACAGGTAGTCAAGGAAGTGTCTAAAATGTTGAAAATTAAGTGGAATCTTCACTGCCCCTATAGGCCACAAGCATCAGGACAAGTTGAACGAGCAAACAGAACTATAAAAACCAGGCTAAGCAAAATGCACCAGGAAGGAGTACCATGGGTCGAGGCACTGCCAGCGGTATTGTGTAGTATGAGAGCGTCACCTAACAGATCAGTAGGACTGAGCCCTCATGAGATTATTACAGGACGCCCAATGCAGATTCCAGGTGTGATTGATCTTAGAAATGCTGATGTACACATAGCCTCAGATAACTTACTGTGAAAACCTCACAAAGGCAGTACAGAGTGCCAGAGAGAGAGTTGAGTCATGTTGGCAGACTCCACCAGAAGGGGGACACACAATCATCCCAGGTCAGTGGGTCATGATAAAGTCATTCAGAAACAAGCCGTTAGAGCCTAAGTGGCACGGACCACACCAAGTGATGTTGATTACAGCAGCTGCAGTGTTTTGTCAGGGAAGGAAAACATGGACTCATGTTTCACACTGTAAAGTTGTTCCTCCACCTACAGGGATAGGATAGAACACATGGACCAGTGAGGAGCCCAGGAAAGAACCGAATGCAACAGGCTTCGGGGGCCAATCCTGCGGTGAAGATTCCCTTTTAGGCATTCAACCTCCTACTAGTCCATCCTTACCTCACTGTTATTTAGGTGTCGCAGTAATTAAGAAATAGGGAAAGAAAGGAACAACAATAGCAGACTCAAATCGACCAGAGGATACAACCCTAGTGTTTACAGCTTTTTTTTCAACAAATGCTGCTCTGTCGTTGTTTGTTTTCTTTCTTACTCTGTGCAGATACCACTTGATGGCTGTCCCGAGGCCCATACACACCGACCTCCTCACCTGTGTATGACGACACCACTTTTAAAAGACAACCAGACCCACAACCGAGCCAACTGTCACGAAAAAAATAAATAAAATTGAATACACAACGCAGAGAATCATACACGGGAACTTCAGTCATCCATCAACATGATCAAGATTGCCGTACTAGTAAACATCATGGACATCGCACAAAGTATAGACTCCAGAAACAACATATTCTTAGAGCTGATGAATATGTCAAGAAACTCCTTGTTTGCTGGAAAGAACATTTGCATGCCACATCCACCTTCTGTAGGAGCAGGAATCCCATGGGTAGCACACCCCATTTCTGACTGTGATACCTGCACTCTATTTGGTGTTGTCACTAATGGAATTTTTAACCAAAGCACATGTCATGACGTGACTGTTCCTCAAGCCTCACCATGTTGCATTCCAGGTTTAAGGTCCTGCAATTTGACCTCAACCACACCTGTTATGACAGACTTACTCTTACCAATGACATTTAGTTGGTGTGTTGAACAGCTATCCTTAGACTCTAAAGATTTGGGAAAAATTCCCAGTGCTGCATGTGGTTTCATAATTAAAATGGGAATGTCACTGAAGACAGAAATTTCATCATCCACACGACAAAAGAATGAGGATGTGGAAGTATGTATTAGGCAAACTCGATTATTCCCTACGCTATTTAATGTGAACCAATGGTGCAGGATTTCCCCCCCAACAGGCATGTTTTGGCTATGCGGAACCTCAATCTATAGTGTGCTACTGGTGAAGTTGAATGGCAGGTGCACCTTAGTCTATGCCCTACCTGCAGTCAGAGAAAATGTGAAATCCACTCCAGTCCTAATAACAGGCAACACCACCTTTCAAAATATTCCACATTTAAGTGATTCAGCTCCTACCACAAACACAGAAGATCACTGCATTCCAGGACTCACTTGTGCACAAACATGGTGGTCCAGAACTCTTGGAACATTAATCCCATTTTATGGTGTCATGCAAGCCCTGGATCAAGTTAGAAGCTTATCGAATTCTGTACAGAAACTGGCCAATGATACGGCTTTGGCCTTGGGTAACATCACAAACACTCTCGCTTCACACAAGATAAGAGTTGCCTTGGATTACATTCTTGCAATGCAAGGGGGAGCATGTACTATTATCGAACCTGAGTGCTGCACCGATTTACTGGATCCAACAGAGAACTTGAACAAAATTCAACAAGACATTCTTGAACTTTCATCAAAATTACACCAGATGACTGAAGACAATTCGTCATGGTTCGTAAACCTGTTAGGTAAACCCTGGCTGTGGATCAAGGAAATAGCAATTCTGCTGTTGTTCTTACTACTGGTGTACTATCTATGCGTCTACAGTATCAAGTGTTTTATTCAACAACTTACTCATGCCCATCACGAGGAAATGACAATTCCGACCAGAAAAGATTTTAAGACTGTGGGATTAAAAATTTATAAAATGTTAAATCTAGGTACCAATGTAATAGCATATGAACTGAAAACGTTTTGATATACATTTTGAGGTAAATCAGGAAGATCAAGTGTCTAAGATAATGTCCTTTTTGTCTCTGTGATCTTCCTTGCCATGTGGCTTTTTAAGCTCAAAGTACAGCTGTGCCTTTTTTCTCTAAGATAATGTGAAGGTATCAGCGATACTGCCAGGCACCTCTGTATTGCTGATGAGATCAAGGCTGGGAAGATGCCAGTTACTGGCATTTTCCTGATTGCATTTGCATGCTTTGTTTAAAGTGTATCGACCTCTACTGTATGGATCCCTCCCCCTTAAAATGTATAAAAACTACAATGTCTTAAGGACAAGTTAGACTTTTTGATGACTGCAGTGCCACGCAGAGCGTTCTCAATAAAGAATCCTGCTGAAGATTACCCAAGAGTCTCCTGGTCTTCGTTTCTGAGTTTCCAACAGGTGGAACTTAATATTTAATAACAAATATTTTCTGAAGTGATACTTGGTTTTAAAAAGTTTGAGAACCAATGGTTTAAAGAAATGGTATAATATGAAATCCTGCTTTTTAAGAACTTTTCAGTAAACCATTTATTCTTTCCCCTTGTAGAATCATCAAGGATCCAGCTTGTTCTTGAACATTGGTAAGAAACTGTTCATCTGCTACACTGCACTGTCACTTCTGGTAGAGATTCAGTGATCTTTTGTGATAGGTTTTGATTGTGCTTAGTTTAATAAAATTGTACTGAATTTGATTTTTCTTATTTTACTACACTGTATTGCTAGTGTTCTGATTAAAACAGTGTAACTGGGGGCTCTGAAAACACTGCTTGTGAATAATTTGTTAATATTGTACATTTTCATCTGAATACATTAAGTGTTTAATGAATAGTGTTGTCCACTTTGTTTCCAACCTCACTGTTGCTGAACTGTAAAGTGAAAATATTGTGTGATTTATTTTGTATTCAGTTAAATATATTTCACAATATCAAAGTTATTGTGAAACATTGTGAACATACCTAAACTCACTGGTTAAATCTTATGTGCCCTCCAGAAGTTTGTGCTCTGCAAGTGAACACCTTGTGGTGCCATCCCAAACAGGTTCAAAATCACTCTCAAGGACCTTTTCATGGACTGTGCCGAGCTGGTGGAAGGACCTCCCAATCTCAATTCGTACAGCTTTGAGTCTTTACTCATTTTCAAGAAACATCTAAAGACTCATCTATTTCACCAGAACTTAACCAACTAATACTAGCACTTTCCTTGTTTTCTTGTCTTTCATATTAAAAAAAAAAAAAAAACCTGGCTATGTGTTCTGTACTAGACTAACTGAGACTTGTCATGGCACTTGTATACTGTTGTTGTTCTCTTGTTGACCTGACTGCTTCTGTTGTTCTCATTTGTAAGTCGCTTTGGATAAAATCGTCTGTTAAATGATTAAATGTAAATGTTTATACAGGACAGTACAGAAAGTGCACAAGTGGGAGAGAGTGGAGGGGACGGCGTCAGAAAGGACCTAGCGCTGGGACACTTTCAAGGATCACCCGAAGCACAACCACACTGCACAAGGCTGCTGGTTCTAACATTTTAGAGTCCCCTTCGGTAGAAATCTCATTCTGCATGCCCCACGGTAAAGAAGACACAGTCCGGGGGGGTTCCCGTAAGAAAACAACTGGTTGAAGGTTCCCTTCTTGAACTGTGCAACACATTTTCATTGCACAAATTTACACATCTCTTGTAATGAGACACATTACTAAAACGTGTTTTTGACAGAAACTGTAGTTTTCCACCAAAATAAAAGATCCACTGGTTTCAGTCCTAAAGGTACAAGGGTTTGGCTTGCAAGTGCTGCAAAAAATATGCATTTATATGCAAAAACATTTTAGAAAAACCCTTAAATATTATTGTATTTGGATTGTTCTACTTTAGTAGTTGTGATATCCCCTTTTTTGCATGAAAGTTTAAAATTAGCATATATTAATGCAGTATGAACAAGAATGTTTTAATGTAGACCTATAGAATCATCATACTGGTGTGATTGTATGCATCAAAGTTTTAATTCAAGGCTAAGGCAAAATAACGAGATATATATCACGTATCGTGACATGGCCTAAAAATATTGCGGTATTTATAAAAGGCCATATCGCCCAGCCCTAATTTGCTTTGAACCTTTTTTAATGTAAAATTTTGATGGTTCCCCTTAGACAGCTGTTGGGTAACTCTGCAACTATATAAACTAGCGGTCATTGGAGTATTACTATGTCTGCTACTGTGAATATATGCTAACACTTTATTTTGATGGTCAAACAACAGATAAACTGACATAGGTGTCTTTGCAAGTACGTCAACTTATTCTATCAAACTAGATAATACCATTCTTGAGCATACTAATACTCTAATGAGAGTTAGTTGGGATGTAGTGGCAAAGTTGCTTATAATCGATTGATTAAGGGGACCATCAAAATAAAGTGTAACCATATAAAAGATTGCTTTTTTTTAGTAAATCGTATTAAGCTCTATGATGCTTTATGCATTCATTATAATGCCTTAAGAGTACCCTTATAATGTATTATAAATATGGGCTTCATAGAAAGTGTTAGAATATTTTTATCCTGTTTTGTTTTATTTAGTTTTACCCAATAAAAAATGTGATTTAGAGATTCTGAGTTGAAGTCATTTTCTTCACATTTGAAATGTTTTACCTTTGTAATTTAAAATATATTAAGCACCAATTTTTTAGGTAAATATAACATTTTAATTTAGAGTTTTACATTAACTTTATCCAGAGGAATTAATAAAAATCTATAAATGGGGCCCAGTTCTGACCCACTGTGGTCCCACTAAAACCCCATATAAGGGCCATTTCTGGGTCTAGTTTAATCACCCATCTGGGCCCCATAAGGGATTTGTATGTGGCCCACCTTGGCCCCAGTTATTAGAACCCATTTGGGACCCATGTGGGCCCCACTTTGAGCCCACTATGGAACCATCATGGGCCCCTATGGGTTAACACACACGGGGCCCAAGTGGAGCCGAAGGACAAAAATGTACGGGTCCCATTTGGGTTGCCCATGCAGGGCTGGCAGCACTGACAGCCCACCAAAAACCCACATGGGGCCCACACAGTGGCGGCTCCAGACAATTTTCATTGGGGGGGCAATGGGGGGTCCTGGTCATTTTAAGGGGGGTCTCATGAAAACCAACAAAAAAATACAGTGGGCACGGCTAATAACTGCATATTACTGCATCGAAAATACATTTTGGTCCAAAATTAGCAAAAACTATGACTTTATTCAGCATTGTCTTCTCTTCAGTGTCTGTTGTGTGAGATTTCAAAACACTGAAGTGTAGTGATATCTGGTTCACGAACGAATCATTCGATGTAACCGGATCTTCTTGGCCCAGTTCACCAAATAAAACTGAATAGTTTGAAACGGTTCGCATATCCAATAAGCATTAATCGCCAAATGACTTAAGCGGTTAACTTTTTTTAACGTGGCTGACAGTCCCTCTGAACAGGGCCATGCAGAGACCTTTGGAGGGGCAGGTGCTCAAAGTATAAAAGGGGCACATGGAAAAAGGCTTTAAATGGCGCTGTTCAAGATATCAATACAGCAATACATTGTGATGCATTCCTTGCTGATTCACGTATCAATATGGATGATTATGTATTGATACAGCAGCAAATGCTTTGATGCAGTTTTGAAAAAGAAACAATAGAGAAGACAATTTTAAGTTTAAAATAATAATAACTCTGGGATTAGAAACTGAAATGTCTTAAATTGTCCCAACCTGATGGCTGTTTCTTCTATGTTTCTGCATTAATCTATTATTTTAACCATCACTACTACTCTTGCACCTAATCAATAAGTCCACCTTAAATATTGATACAAAACATAAAAAAACTGATACACTGGAATTTAGTGATTAATATTATTATTACTGTTGTTGTCTAAAATTGAACACCTTTGCAATGTAAACAAATGACAGGCTACATTTGTTATTCATATCATTCACACTGCACTTTGATGTGAGGTATATTATGCATTTTTTATTGAAATTGATATTTTTACAATTTATTTCCAGAGAGATATTATTGAGTTTACAGGCTAAAGTGGTCTTGCTGTTGTAAACACTGTTGCTATTGTAGAAAAAAAAATATTTGCGTCACATTTAAAATATAATTATATAATTAATTTCTGAATTGTTTTTATTTTTAAAACGATAATTCAGAGAATGAGAAAATCTGAATAAGCCTTACCAGTGTTGTGATAATTATTTTGAGGCACTCAACATGTTAAGAAATAAATAAGTACTGCAAGATAATAAAAGTTTAGTCAAATAACATAAAAGAGAGCAGACCCCTCGATGCCTGTGAAACTTTTCTCCCTCAAACAGCACGCTAACGTTACTTCTACACTACGGTCTACACACCGATATAAAGTTGGTTCGACGTTCGACGTTGGATGTTAGACATATATTCAGCCGAGAAAAAAATCAATAAATTCTTAGTGGATGAGTGTAATTGTATAAAAATGGATTATCTGAAAAGTAATAGAACGTCGAACTGAACACACACCGTAGTTTAATTGTTTTAATTCTCCACGATTTGTTGCAACACATAAAGTCTTAAGCAGCAGCGCCCTAGCGCTTAGGCCAGCCAGGGACCGTCTACAAAGTACATGATAATGAAAAAATGGATTGGAATGTTTTTTTCATAATTAACAAAACGAGCAATTTATGCACCCAAGGTCTTTGAATGATATAAAGACAAACACTTATAGTGCTCACTTGAATTTAAATAAGAAATATTGTAAACATAATATTTGATTGTGGTTATTATTAGGCCTATATTATTACTATTACAGTTTTTCTCAATTGCTAAAACCAAATTTCTGAAACTTTGCTCCATTTTCTGAAAACAGTGACAACAAAACCTCATCTTCAAGCACTATTTACAAAACCTCTGATTCCTCTTGCAAAATGTAACTTTCGCCTCAAAACAGTTTTACCGTGTTCAAAATCAAACACTGCTCTCAAATCATAAACAATACAGCAACAAATAGAAAATACATTGTCTAGATTAAAAACGCATCTCTTTCGCCAAGCATTCAAATAATGTTTCTCTTAAATTGTGAGTGTAGTTGTATCTGATCAAATGCGCATTCTTATTCTTTAGCTTGGGTTAAACTAATTTACTTTGTTGGATCAGCACCTATGCTAATGACGTCTCTATTTGTTTCTCTGTTTTGGTAACTAGGATTTACACAAGCTCCAGTCTGGATCCAGAACACCTGAGAAGAGATGATGCTGACCCCTCAGAGGACCCCAGATGATGCTAACCCTGAATCAACAAACAGAACTAACAAATATTGCTACAAGTGTGACTGCATCATATAATAATTGCTGTTAATAATGTTCATCGTCTGGGCTGACTACGTCTTGTATACATTTTTTCTGAAAAATCCTGTCAAACATAGTTCTCAGGGAGAAGTACATTTTTAATCTCAAAACAAAGTTCATATTTTTTCTGTCATTTGTCTTTTAATGAATGAAAACACATTGTATCATAGTAGCTAAAAATGTATAAAAAATGACTACTCTGCTTTGCTCTTTGCTTGTTTTTTTCTCCTTCTATCCCTATTTTTACGGTACTGTACCCTGCATCTCATAAACTTGTCCTTGGTCTCTGTGATATTGTAATTATTGTTCTTTGAACCTGCAACCATCCAAAGCTATAGATCAGTCAGTACTGTTCACAAATGGAAACCACAATGTTCAGGGCCAAACAATTTGTTTATTGTACAGTATACAGCCTACAATGTACTGTAATATAAAATCAAAGGAGTAAACATGTGATGATCAATGTGCTTCTTGTCTTTGGGCTGGGTCAGGCCAGAGCACTTCATCGTTGTCACAATCAATATTGTCCCCCCTGAGGCAATGGGGGAAGAAGTCTCTTGTGTGCCGTATCCAGCCCTGACATGATTCCTCACCTATATCACCACAGGCTAAATCCATGGCTTGCAGCAGATTTACTCTTGTGTAGTGTTGTCTACCATAAACTTTCCATCTCCAAGAGGAGAAAAACTCCTCAATCGGATTCAGGAAAGGCGAGTATGGAGGGAGGTACAGGTTCATAAACTGCCCTTTTATGTTAAACCATTCCCTTACCCGAGCAGCTCTGTGAAAACTGACATTGTCCAACACAATCACATAGGTGGGAATGGGATTCTCATTTAGATCTTGAACCTGCTGCTCAAATAAATTATCTCTTAGATTTGCAATAAATCTTAGAAGAAGCTGGGTATTATATGACCCGAGTGTGACATGGTGATGCAGAACACCATAGTTGCTGACAGATTAGACAAACATTTTGATGGTGGTTTTAGCCACAGAACTATAATAGAACCCATACTATTGAAAATGAAACCAATACATCATTTAGTTTCAAATAAATACAGTCTTCTATCTCAGCTACAAAGGCTGTGTCTTGTTACAGATTTCTTTTAGAACATTTTGCAGTAGTTTTCATTGTCAAAAGTGATGCAGAAGTCACGCTATTGACTTTCAAAAATCTAATTTTAAAAGCTTACAAAGAGTCTCCAGTGTTACTGCCCCCTAGAGGAAGATGTTTTGAGTCAGTTTGACATTCAAAATATTTTAAGAAATTAATTTAAAATGTTTTAAATTTTCCATCTCAACTTCAAAGGGTGTGTCTTTATACCTGGGCTTAAACGATCACTTTCATGCAGGTTTTACTCTCGTTTGTAATTCATGCTATTGAACTACAATTAGATCTGTTAATAAATTCATGTAAAATGCATGCAGTGTTCTTTCTCAAATCTACAGGGTGTGTCTTGTTACTGGTTCCTAGAAGAACATTTTGATGGTGGTTTTAGCCACAGAACTATAATAGAACTCATACTATTGAAAATGAAACCAATACATAATTTAGTTTCAAATAAATACAGTCTTCTATCTCAGCTACAAAGACTGTGTCTTGTTACAGATTTAATAAATGATATTTTGCAGCAGTTTTCATTGTCAAAAGTGATGCAGAATTCAAGCTATTGACTTTCAAAAATCGACACAAAGCCTTCCAAAGAGTCTCCAGTGTTACTGCCCCCTAGAGGAAGATACTGCAGGTGTTTTGACTGAGTTTAACATTCAAACGTATACAGTACATTAATTTTAAATCAATAATGCCTTTTATCTCAACTTCAACAATTGTGTCTTGTTACCTGGGCCTAAAATAACATTTCCTTGCAGGTTTTACTCTCGTTTGTAATTAAGGATACATGCCATTGAACTAATTTCACATCTGTTAATAAATTCATGTAAAATGCATGCAGTGTTCTTTGTCAAATCTAAAGGGTGTGTCTTGTTACTGGTTCCTATAAGAACATTTTGATGGTGGTTTTAGCCACAGAACTATAATAGAACTCATACTATTGAAAATTAAACCAACACATAATTTAGTTTCAAATAAATACAGTCTTCTATCTCAGCTACAAAGACTGTGTCTTGTTACATATTTCTTATAGAATATTGTACAGTAGTTTTCATTGTCAAAAGCGATGGAGAAGTCATGCTATTGACTTTCAAAAATCGCTTGTACAGCCTTCCATTGAATCTCCAGTATTACGGCCCCCTAGAGGAAGATACTGCAGGTGTTCTGAACCAGAATGACATTCAAAGTTATAAATTATTTTAAAACCAATAAAGTCTTCTATTTCAACTTCTAAAGGTGTGTTTTGTTTCTGATTTCTAAATGAACATTTCAATTCAGGTTTTACACTCATGTGTAAATCAGGACTAAATGTCAGCTAAATGTTCTTTTATGAACACATAATAAGACACACCCCTTTGATTTGAGATTTATTATTTATACATTTCACAAGTGAAGCATTTAGATGGAATTTTTCTCTTCGTTTTGCACTTTGCAGATAGTCCCTTGCCTGCACTTTTACATTATAAGGTCTATCAATTATAATTCCTTAAGGCAGATTAAAACCATTAAAACACAACGTGTGTTCTCTTCTACATTTGAAAACACTTACAACATAGGAAGTTTGTTGTCATTGTGCTAAATCGTTAAATAATTATTGAAGATCTCCGAGGCTGAATCTCTGACAAAATGTCAAACGTCGAACCAACTTTATATCGGTAGGCTACACACAGCAACATATCTGCATGTTCTCACATCACATCGTTCTTGTAAAATAATAATAAGTATATAAACATCAAAATCACTTCGCTGAGAATGAAACACAACTTACCAACTGCCACGGTGTTGAAAATATCCTCTAACAATTAAAAAATGCCCGTGCGGCGTGAGTAATTTTCCCGGTCAGGTGAAAGGTCATCATGTTGGTCATTTTATTAAAGGCTAAATTATTATTAATAAATTGTAATAATATTATGATTGGGCGTGGGCAGGCATTCACAAAAGGGTATGTTATTACAAAAAAAATTCGAGGAAATTTTGCTTTGACAAAGGGGCACTTAAGGGGCAAAGGAGCAGGTGCTCAAGTGAACCGGTTCTTTTGGACAATTCGATCAAATAAACCAGTTGAAAAAAAAAAACGGTTCACCGGTTCTTTTGCGCTCGATGTAATGCCACCATTAGCGATGACTGCCCTTAATTCAAGCCTTCATTAAGGGTAGATTGAAGATAATTTTTTAATCTTTATCCCGGATATATATATATATATATATATATATATATATAAATCAGGAAGAGGGGGTCAAATGGGGGGTCAGAGCGTTTTTTTGCAGGGTCTTGAGACCCCCCAAGACCCCCCCTGGCACCGCCGGTGGGCCCACATGGAAATGTAAGTGAGAATGTCTATGTTGTAAAGGTTTCCTCCCCCGTGGTCAGGAAATGAAAATACTTAAATTATAATTTGAAGACTCTTTTATTGAAATGTTTTATATGAATTGCACGTAGCTAGTTGAGGTTAGCTTACCCGAATCTGACAACTTTTTCAGCACCCAGCGTGACTTCTTTACCTGAACATTGAAGCCGAGCCATTTCTCGGGTAGGGCTGTGCAAAATTAATCGAATGCGATTTTCATGTGCATCTCATCGGTAAAGGCGCTCCTATTATATTTCCAGCACAAGCGTTCAGATCAAGATTGCCAGGTTTTAAAACAAAACCTACTCAATTGCTTCTCAAAACTACCCCAATCGTGTTTCATTCCGGGCAATAAAATAATTTTTTTTTGATGGGGTTGCCTTGGTAAAATTCGAATTTTAGGGGCTAAACATCACGTTATTGGGATTGGGGTCGCTTCGAACCACGGACATGAACTGGACATGACATGACTTGGCAACACTGATTGGCCTTTACTACACAGAGCTGTAGTTCATTGACAATCTACACAAAATCAATTTCAAAATCGCAGGCGATTCATTGTCGATTTTGAAAGTGGTTTTGTGTAGCTTGTCCGTGAACTACGGCTCTGTGTAGTAAATGCCGCTCCACCTAAAACAGTGTTGCCAAGTCCGCTGTTGTTTCCATTTCCACGGTTTGAAGCATCCCAGATCCCAATAACATGATATCCCTAAAAGCCGAATTTTACTAGGGCAACCCTGCCAAAAAAATTGTTTTTTAACCCAGCAACGCAATTTTTTTTTTATCAGGTAACCCCCTGGAAATGCAATTGGACTAGTTTTGAGAAGCAACTGGGCATAATAATGACTTGATAATACTTCCTCTATCTCCATTTCCTCTTCCTCTACCTGGGCCTCCTCCTCTACCTCCTTCATCTCCTCTTTGAGCTCCTCCTCTCATTCTACTTCTTCTAGCTCCTTCCATTTTTGTTGAAAACAGGTGTACTCAGCTGCCTTTTATAGCAAACCTGTGTGCAGCATTTTCAAATGAGCACATGTGTCCTTCCACACTTGGTGGATGTGATTATCCAATTCATTCATCAGTGTGGTCATTGGCAATCCGGGGCTTTGTAATGACAAGGAAGTGTCCTCACAATCAGGGCCGGATTAACCATTAGGGCAACTGGGCAATTGCCCAGGGGCCCAAGACCTCTAAAGGGCCCAGGGCAGCAAGGGCACGAGCAAAAAACTGTATCTGGTAATCTCCCGCTTTATATTAAACAAACTGTCAACACGGGCTTTTGCGCTGCACAGAGAGACGCTGCGCTGCCTAATGACTTTGAACGTGAGTTGAGAGCGGTTGAGAGTCAGTCTCATGCGGACTGACCAATGAAGAGAGGGCCTCAAGTTAAGGCCCTCTCCTCATTGGTCAGTCCGCATGAGGTGGGTCAAATGTTACGCCGAGCGGGTTATGTCAGGCGTTGCTACAACAGAAAAAAATCTGACATGGAGAGGCTAAGTGGGAGCGCGAAATGGAAATTAAAAAAGGAAAAGGACATCAGAGACGCAGAAAATTTAAAGTATCTAAAATAGGTAATTTCTTCACTCCTGTTAATGTTGCCGACAGTTCTGTTAAGTCAGCTTCCGTCATCGGACATGCACTTCGTCATTATTTAGGACTAAAATTGTCTTTTGCCAGATTATGTAGCATTTATTTCTGTCTTGTCTTCTTCAGAGAAATTGACAGATTTTTAAATGTTTATGTAGCACTAAAATGTTTAACTGGTTAATTGTGCTGTGATATGTTGTTGTTCTATTTTAAAACAAGTTAAAATGAGCTTAGGATAAAAATGTTTATGAGCAGATAATAGTGATACTGCATTTTATTTATTTATTTTTTCCTTGAGGTGCCAGCTTCATTAAAATGCTGTAAATTGTTGTGGAGGGATAACTGGCAGATTTCAAATTGTTTGTGTTGGACTAATAACTTGATTGCCTTGTTGAATTCTGAGGAAACAGGGTCACCCTGTCAGTGTGATTTCTGCTTAAAATGAGCTGAGGACCAAAATGTTTCTTGATGTGCTGTCTGTGGTCTTCTGTTATAGCTCTATCAATTCAATACATTTCTATTGGGAATAAATGTTGTTAAATAAACAATGGTTTGAAAGTGGTTGCTTATTTATTCATTTTTGTGAAAATGGAGGATATTTCCCTCCCTCTCAATGTAGTGGGTCAGTTTTACCAGATTATACAGATGCTGATGTGTTTTGTTTTCATAGCGTCATATGTGAGTGAATGTCTTTGATTGGGGACATAGTAGTGCATTTGTAGTTCTATGAGCATTTCAATATTTGTAAATCAAAATACACCTGATGACAGTTAGAATTTCAAGTATTGAGTATATTTACTGTATTTTACAGTAATATATTCTGTATATGACCATATTATGGTGATCCTGGGGTTGTGATGAAGGGGCCCTTGAATATTGTTGCCCAGGGTACAACAAAGTGTTAATCTGGCCCTGCTCACAATCCTTATCTGTGTCTAAGGTGTGAAAATATGTGTAGAGCACTATGAAGGAAGGAAGGAATTTGGTTAAATACTGCTAATTAAATGACGCTTTTATTAACAAGATTCGGGAGGAGCGCGTTAGATCGACAGCGTGATCGACACAGGTGGACCATAATCAAGTAATCAATCCCATAGTATAAATATCGCTGACTTACCTCTATCCATTGATGGTTTATCAGCATCCCTCCTCCACCCCATCTCCTCACTTTGAGTTAACTTTATGAATAGACGGGGAAGGGGGGGGGGGTGCTCTAGGTTCGGGCCATTCCCGAGCTCGGAGCCCTTCCCCGGACAGCACACCAAATACGCATACCATACCTCAGCTAATTATATGTGAGCGTGAACTAGTGAAACAATATTTTACTGAATGCATTTTTGCTGGTTTAATTAGGACTGTCATAGTAGCAGACTCAGGCGTCACGCCCACAGACCATTAGCTAAAAGTCTGATGCATATGGGACACAAAGTGGAAACACTTCAGAAGTGTTGAAGTCGTCATCGGATTGGTTGAATTATACATGATTTCTGCAAGACATGTATTTACCTTTGTTTAATGTTCCATCCAGAAACAAAGATACCGTGGATCCACATCCCTTCATGAAAGAAGAAAGCTGTCATGTTTACAACTGTGATGACGAGCACTTATTAAGAGTCAACTAAACACTGGATTTCCAAAAATATGTGAAATATTTAAAGTTCACAGCATATAATCTATAAAAAATGTCAGATAGTTTTACACATAGGTCTGTTATTGTGAGGACATTTCCACGCCTGGAAACGTGATGATGAACAAAATAAACTGTGATTGGTTGTTTGACATGTCGGTCAAACATGGGCGGAACTTGGCCATTGAAAGCTGCTTTATATTCTGAAAGTCTGTCATGGATAAATAAAGATGACAATAAAACCGCCAGTAGGTGGCAGAAAACCCTGTTTTAATAAATGATTTATTAAATCATTCAAATTAAATGATTTGTTTAAAACGGCGTGTTTTGTGAATGGACCGTTGAATCCCTGGCTCACATGATTAATTCAAAAACAGATTCACTCAACGAATGAATCACCGCATTGTTCGGGTTGCCTTACACCAGCGTCAGCAACCATTTAAAAATTTTCTGGTAAACCACTTTGCCAAACACCCCCGTTTGTAGACAGACGCAGACAATTTATAAATCTCTCTCTCTCTATCTCTCTGTCTCTCTCTCTCAAAATGGACATATTTGAGAAAAAATTTATCACTGGATATAGCTGTCGGTCATTTAACATTTCTATCGTAAAACGTTTTATTAAACGTTGACTAATATTTAATGATTTGCAGCTTCAACTTAGCTCACTCTCTTAATGTCTGCGTGAACCGGAAGTTGCAAACGACTTTTCATCTGTGTTGTGACATATTTCTAGGGGAATCTGAATAATAAATGAGGAAAAATAGTGGGTGTGCCTTTATTTTCCAACAACTTGCCTAGTATGTGCAGCGATCCGTAAACTAGCACAAATTAATTCTCACAATTTAGTAGTATTTATAGCTCCTAACAGGTTGTGTAACTAAGAGAAGTTATTACCTCAAAATGTACGTCAGTATGCAGTTTTCCCTAATGCTTGCGTGCCAGCACTTATCCCTCTGCGTGTCACTGTTGGCACACGTGCTGTAGGTTGCCGACCCCGCTATACACTTTTGTATAAAATTATTGACATATTTTTGTGCTGATATTCAGAAAAGTACATTGCTCGTGCAAAGAATATAAAAACTCATAAATGTTTTTTTTTTTTTCATTGCTTCAATTATAAGGGCATACTTACTGCATTCTAATGGGCTTCTTCGTGCATGGAATGCTTCTGGACTCTCAACATGTTTTTTTACTCATCATACTTTTTTTGTTGTTGACATAACGTTACTCGCCAGCTCTCCTATCGTCTCTCAGTCCCTCACAGTCACACAGCACAATGACATTATGTCAGGGGAATGTCTTTAAATTCAGTGGTTCCCAACCTCGTTCCTGGAGGCCCCCAACACTGCTCATTTTGCATCTCTCCTTTGTCTGACAAACCCAATTCATTTCTTGGAGTCTCTACTAATGAGCGGAGGATCTGATAAAGGGTGTGTTTGATTAAGGAAACATGGAGAACCTGCAGTGTTGGGGAGGCCTCCAGGAACGAGGTTGGGAACCACTGTTTAAATTCTAATCAAGAAAAATCATACCTTCTGTTGATTTCTTTTTAAAGAATTTAAAATGTCATGCTTGAACCATTTTGCCTGAAAAATAAGAAAACTTGCTTGAGCTTACTGCAGCTTGTTACAATATTCAGGTCTGATTGGCCAATCGTTGTTATTTAGTTTGTGAATTATAGAGAAGTAGAGAATTTTAACATTTAATTTGCATTATAAATTTTACATAATTCAAAACATCTTAAACGGAAAGGTTAGGGGGAATGGTGGTTCTACAGGGGTACCCCTTTTGTCATTTTTTTTTTCCAATGGGGGATGCCATCAGCCCTCAATTCGAATCCTATATATACTGTAGAGAGAGTGAGAGAGAGTGTTGCTTTTTTGCCTGGATCATTTTCTTTTTTCTTTGTTCAGTCCTGCTTATTTAAAATAGTAGTACAGAGGAAGGAATGATTGCTATCACTCATGCTCTGCTCTGCAAAAATCTGCGGGGCATAACGGGAGCTGATCACGGCCGCCCTAGTCTTGTGTTGGGATCATACCAGCACATTTCTGAAACGTCCCAGAAGCGGCTCTAAAAGGGGGTGATCTGTCAGGCCACATCAAAGACTGTCAAAATGCCATTTATTATTTAAATTTCCTGAAAATAAAAAAAGGCCCATATTAGAATGGTTTGGTACGAATACCTATACCATTACACCCCTGATAGATAGATAGATAGATAGATAGATAGATAGATAGATAGATAGATAGATAGATAGATAGATAGATAGATAGATAGATAGATAGATAGATAGATAGATAGATAGGCATCAAAATAGACAGACATAATTTAAATACACATAAAAAAAACATTTTGCATATAGAATAGAAAAGTATAATCCAATATGCAAAAAAAGAGCTCAATCAAATAATTGCTCCATTGTGGTTTATGGATTTAATCCCAACATCATGAATTCGGAACAGGCTCCTGCTGATCCTGGATCTTTTCCCTGACCAGATCTGTCTCCCTTCACTGTTCCACCTGTGAATAAAACAAAATGACCATGTGTATGAACATGAAATCTGAGAAAAAAAAGTTTGGCAGAATGCGGGTTCAAACTCTAATTGATTGCCTCAAAAAGAATGTGCTTTGCCATCTGCATCACTAGAACTGATATTTGACCAGTGTCTTTTGTAGTGTTTACTATATTTGACCAATGTCTTTTGTAGTGTTTACTATATTTGACCAATGTCTTTTGTGGTGTTTACTATCACAATCACGTGTTGGTGGGTGAAGTTAGTGTAAACAGGCTCTGCCAATAAGGAAGGCAATTTGTACATAGTGTAAATAGACATTGTGTTCTATTAATCCTGCATTATTGATTATTGAAACTTTGCTAAAGTCACTACAAAACTATTTTAGTCTATATTGTGATGTACATATGAATATAACATTACTGAAGAAAAAACTTTGTGGACTTGGAAATGGGATAACAGAGACTGGTTTATACATTTTAAGTGTTTATTTGAATTACTTTTAAATGTTTAACTCTTGTTTTCACAGACGAGGCAAATCCCAAATTAAAATGCAAGATGTGACATATCTTCAAATGCAAAATACAAGCTCTGACATATCTTCAAATAAATGACATATCAAGATGCACACCTGTAATGTTTTCTTCAAAGACATTTTTATAAAAGCTGCTTAAATATCTTGATTTAACTGTTTGATTTCACAAGGCCTAGTTCTGGCTTAAGCTAAGCCCCATCTGTGAAACTGAGCCTAAATCTTTTTTTCAAAAAATGTTTGTTAGATTAGTTTAAATATAGTCAATATTGTATATATGTTAAAATAGTTTTACAAATGCAGTATTAAGAAGTGTGCCCATCAAAAATAAAGATAGATATGTAAACCAGTGGTTGTGTGGAGTATTTTACAAAAGGCATAAAGGATTTAAGTTAACCTTCATGTAATTGGTAAAAAGCTAGTTTTATTGAAAAATAAATAAATAAAATAATTAATTAATGTTTTAACTGTATGTATGTATGTTATTGCTGGGTAAGGTAAGCCCAACATGTGTTTTATTTATGTACAGTATGTGTGCGTTTATGTATGTATTTATTTCCAGTGTAAAGTGATGCTCTTTTGAGGATCTCACACCTGAGGTTGACTGGTCCAGTCTGGATGATTTAATTGCTTACTGAGGTTTAGTCAATTTTGCCCACAATCCAGTGACAAAGTTCACAACAGCACTATTCCAATTTTCTTTCTCTTGGCTGTAAAGAAGAATCAGTGGAGAAAATAATCAGTGTTTGGTCTAACAAGTTGCAAATCAGATACTATATTTGAACAATTCTACTTTGATTACTAATATTTATACACACTGGATAACTTCACAACATAGTTAAATACATTTGCTATTAACATCAATCTAATGTTAATGAATTTGGATTATTCTAAATGAGCAATCATGGTCCAAAGGTTAGTCAAACATCTCCATTTAAGAGCTTTCTGCACAAACTTAATTTTACAGCCTTTCGTTACTCTCAGAAAACATATAACGCTTTCATATATATATATACATATATATATATATATATATATATATATATATAAACAATAAAATTACAACAAATATTATTGGAGTACATTCAAAAAATCAGTGTATGCAATGAATGACAGGCAGGTAATACAGATGTTATTTTGAATTTAAACTAAAACTTCAGTGAAGCTATTCACTTATTAATTAGTGCATGGGCCTTCTCATCTCATCTCATGAATCTAATTTTCATTTACTTCAGTAGACATAAACAGAACAGAACAGTTAAAGCAGGGATCTCCACCACGTCGCTCGCGAGCTACCAGTAGCTCGTAGTCTGACTGGAAGTAGCTCGCCAAGACATATTGACATATCGGCCCTGAGGTTATTTTAATGATCCCCTTATGTATTTTAATTATCATTAAACCTGTATTTGATTATCACGATTTGAAAAACTCACAGTAAATATAGTTCAGCTTTAATCAAAGCTATTAAGAGTCATTTCTTTATGTGGAAAAAATGACTGAAGGGAAATTACATGACAGAATATATGATATCATTATTTGTGTGAATGCATAATAGAAAACCGAATGTCTTCAGAAAAGTTCAGATTATTTTGCAATCTTCCTTCTGTGTAATGCGTAATAAAGCAGAGTTTAGGTTTAGAAGCACAGTGCATCTTTGTTTACAGAGGTAACCGTGGAAACAGACCTGTTTTGATACAGTCTATGGTTCAGACCAATGCAAAATCAGACCAGATTGTTGTTGTAAATCTTAACCGGCTGATGGAAAATATCCTAGCATGTTATCAGAAGTGTTGAGATTTCAAGAATGCACATTAGCTTATAAAGAACTGTTTATGTAGCAGATAAAAATTAATTCGTAATTCTGACTCATCCTTTTATTTAAAAAAAAAAATTAATTAAAAAAAATTAAAAGCTGATATGTTATAATTTTATTTTCTAAAAATGAATCAAATAAATCTTTATTTGAATGTAGTACATGTCAGTAGATAACATGTTATTAATATTTTTTGTTAGTATAAAATCTCACCATGATTTTTTAAATATTTTATTTCACTGTTTAGGCAAATAAAAAGGGCATTTTATTTTATTTGTTGGCTTTCATCATAAAACTTGGTAAAATTATTTAAGTGTGTGTATCTGTATTTTTTAATATTTCCAGGTAAATTTAACAATGCCGTGCATAATAGTTTGGACTGATACATTATTTAAGAGATTTAAGTACTGTATAACATTGGTAGCTCTCAGTCGCTTTCATAAAAAAAAAAAAAAAAAAAAAAAAAAACCTCCGGAATGAAATAAAGTTGGAGACCCCTGAGTTAAAGCTGCAGTTGGTAACTTTTGACGCTCTAGCGGTTAATAAACAGAACTGCTTGCGTCTTGCGGAAGAACATCGTAGCCGGAACTACTTCTCTCTGTTTATGTCTATGAAGAATCACAAAGGTACTGGGTTACTCCGCTGCGGTACCCCCGAAGCAATCTAAAATAGTCCGAATATAAACACTTATTATAGGTGCACCCTAGTGATTCAGGACAAGCTAAAAACACGGTTTGGAAAATGGATTCATGGTGTACTCGCTTATTATATACATTTTTCTACATTTTGATAACAAACAAAGTTACGGACCGCAGCTCTGATTGGTTGTTTCTTAACGGGGGCAATGTATTTTCTGCAAATGGCAATAGGACCACTGGGAGGAGCCAGAGGAGCTTGATTTTTTCACAGATTATCTGTCTCATATGACAGGTTTAACAAATATGTAAAAAATATATTTTTACAAAAGTTACCTACTGCAGCTTTAAAGTAACTGAAATATTTGTAGGGGGTTTACAATCTAAGTAAGTTTAAGTAAGTGTAAAAGTAATGTGACATCTAAAAAAGCAGGAAAAAGGCTGGTATCTGCAGAAGTGAAGCGTTTTCTTAAAATCTGTCTAGGTCTACAATAAACAGTAAAATGCTAACGATTTTCTACTACTGATGCAATTAATACAGTGTATAAACACAGCCTCTGTTGAACACTATCACAAGCACAATCACTTAAACACTATCTCTGCTGCAATGAAGCTAAATAATTTGTTTTCATACTCTATCTATCTATCTATCTATCTATCTATCTATCTATCTATATATATATATATATATATATATATCAGTGTTTCTCAAACTTTTTCAGCACAAGGACCACTTTATCTTCCTATTTTTTTCTGAGGACCACCTAACAGAATCCCACTCTAACACGCCCCCAAAAACCAACAAAATAGGAAGGATAAGCTAAATTTAAGTTTAATATGCAACTGTTTCAAGTAAAAAACTAATTATTCAAACACAAATGCAATAATATGATCAGAAATTATTATATACATTTTTATTTAATTTGAAAAAGTAAATGTGAAATGAGTTGCAGCTTAATATGAACAACAAACTGCACATGTGGAAAAAAAACTGCAATTAAACATACTGTAACAGCCTAGGTCCCACTTAATGCCATTCCAAAGAGCCATTAGTTTAAAACTGAGGTGGTGGGTATAGGAAGTCTATGGTTGTAACTATGGTAACAATAAAATGCTGAAAAGAATGTTCCCCTTAATGTCCAATATCACTGAAATTACTGGGATTTTACACATGAAACAAAAACTAGTACATTACAAAACTAATAGATCTGTGGATTCTAGATTTTGAGATTTCCATCTAAAACTTAACGTGAATATTAATGAGACGGGTGGTGCTGCTTATCACACATCAATGTCTGGCTCCAAACACTTGCCTAGTTTAGGTCATCGTTTCGCGGACCACCAGGGGGCGATGGCGGACCACTAGTGGTCCGCGGACCACACTTTGAGAATTACTGATATATATATATATATATATATATATATATATATATATATATATATATATGTATATATATGAAAGATTTTCAGTTTATCAGAGAGCAATTAAGCTTAATACCACAAAATTGTATATATATATATATATATATATATATATATATATATACATATATATATATATATATATATATATATATATATATATATATATGTATATATATGAAAGATTTTCAGTTTATCAGAGAGCAATTAAGCTTTAATACCACAAAATTATGTTTACATACCTCAGTTTACAGTTTGCTTTTTGTAAAACTTTTTTAAGTTTCGTTGAGTCTCCAATGTCATTTTTATTTAAATTGAGCTCTGTTAAAAACAGCAATGCTTCCGACCCATCCAAAGACTGAGCTAAACAAGAAACGTCTGTAATGTCACAGTCATTTAGGCTGGAAAGAAACAGAAAAACAGAGTCAATCTTACAGAAAAATTATGTTAAAGAACTAAAAAAAAAAAAAAAAAAAAAAAAAAAAACCACCAATAATGTAATTTCAGGACCTTTACAAGATAACTGAAATTAAATGATGTCTTTATTAACAAGATTCGGGAGGACCGTGTCAGATACTTAGCCTAATCAACACAGGTGGACCATAATCAAGTAATCAATCCCATAGTATAAATGTCGCTGACTTACCTCTATCCATTGACGGTTTATCAGCATGATGGTTCGCTTCGTCTGTCACTTTATCACAGACTCAATTTTCCTACGAACGAAGAGAGCTATAGCGGGGATTTATCAGATCTGCTGCTTTTGCCGGACCTGCGATCATTCCTACCCAGCCAAACACGGCCGTTGAGCACCATTAAGCGTCATCACGACAGCTGCTCTCCTCGCCAAGCCACACGTCGTGGCCAATAGACCGTGCAAGCTCCGAGCTCGCCTCGCTCGACACAACGATCGTGCCACCCAAAGACCGACCTCTCCTCGAGCGCTGGATTGCAGCAACAGCAGCAGGCATTCAACCAGCCTGGGCCGAACCCAGTTCTCACCGCAGTAAGCCTCTTTCACTTCCCGCCGCGGCCTCTAGCGACGCAGACTGCGTGACGTACACCAATACATTTTCAGGCGAAGACGCTAAAAGCAGGTTCGCGACTAAAGTTTGTTAAATGACGCCATGACGCAGTTCCGTCTTCTTCTTCTTCTACAAGTGTTTTATGGCGGTTTTGGCAAACCAGCGTAAAGGTGCATTACCGCCACCTGCTGATGTGTGGAGTGCGCATAGATTTGGAAGACAGACACAAACGTAGTTCTGTCGGATGACGATGCCACTTTTAACCACGAAGCCAAGGCATTATTTCCAGAGTCTTCATCCTCACTGAAATGTCCAAGACATTACATTCGCCTTACCAAACACGTTTAAACCTCACCAAAATGATACAGACATAAGTTTCATGATAGGTAAAACAAAAAACAAAAAAAACAACATAGCCTGAATGCACTGTAAGTTGCTTTGGGTAAAAGCGTCTGCTAAATGCATACATTTAATTTTTAATTTAAATTTCCATGTAAGTATTCTGGCAGGACCAATTTATTTAGGCAATTTTATTTAGACCTATTTCACCATTCACTGGCGTGATCACTCAAAATTCATCTAAAATGCAACTGCCTCTTGTTTTGATGCAGGACAGCAAGTGTGAGTAAAATTTCTGTTGCCTTTTTAGGACCATAATACGAAAAACAGGCAAGTAAATATCTTTAGAAACCACTTGGAAGCGAATAGCACATAACTGCTATTAACCCATTTGCTTGCAAGCATCGCCAACAGTTTATTATCGTTTCACTTTCACAGCACGTTAAACATCACTTTCTTACTTGATCTGGACAAACCGTGCATCAATTGAAAGTCTAAAGACTCTAGCTTCGATATTCAACCAATTTTTTGATAAAACATTGTTTCAGTGACCGTTATTTAGTAATTTATGTCAGGAAAATGATTCCGATTCCTGAACGGTAAACGTCGACATGTCAGCTCGTGGACAAATGTTGATCATGTATCTAGTCAGAAAGAATCATGAGCAGAAACATTTTATTTTGGGTATGTAATTTCTGTCTCCATGCCAAAAAAGGTGGGTGACTGGTTAGGGTGTTAACGATACTGCTATAATCATGTATTTCGGTACAACGTCTTACAAGACTAAACATGCTTCATCGTTTTCAAAAGCCTCTGTTTCCACAGTCCACACTACAACGTGAAAACAGCGTTCCAAATGTATCCGCTCTGGAGACCGTCTAAAAAAGAGAGGAAAGATGCTTTTCCAACAGGAACATAATAATGTGGAGAAGGCTTGAGGAATTGTCAAATCAGGCAACCAATTGCTAAGCTGGCAACACAGTAGGCTACCCATTCATTTTTAGCTTGCCCCATCAAATGTTACTAACCTTTTACTCTTCCCGCAGCCAACATCTACAACAGCCGAAGCAAGCTTCTCATGCTTCCCTTTACTTTTCTGTTTTCCGCATCTCCCCACTGCTGCTCCAGTGTCTGCTCCCGCAGGAGCCTTTTCCGTATCTCCTCACTGCCGCAGCAGTGTCTGCTCCCACAGGAGCCTTTCCTGTATGTCCTCACTGCCGCAGCAGTGTCTGTTCCCGCAGGAGCCTTTTCTGTATCTCCTCACTGCCGCAGCAGTGTCTGCTCACGCAGGATCCTTTCCCATATCCCCTCACTGGCGCAGCAGGGTCTGCTCCCGCAGGAGCCTTTCCCGTATCTCCCCACTGCCGCAGCAGTGTCTGCACCCGCAAAAAAAAAAGAAAATACACATCACCTCCGCTTGAAAGGTATGCCATGCATCCTAGGTTGTGGTGATCGTATCATGTATCGATGATAGCCAAGACGATATTAGGCTCATTCTCCAATCAACGTTTTTTATTATCATTATTAGGCGGCCTACCATAATTCGGCTATCAAACTGCTCCGTTATCCCATCTCAGCACTGCATTTCACACTCGCCCGTGCTCTCAAAGAATGATTTGAGCCTGTAGGCGGCTAAGAAGTCTCCATCCACAAATAGACATACATCGTTTGCAGATATAAGGTATTCCATTGTACTTTAACAGGTAATCCGATACGTGCCATATTTTTAACGAGCTCTCACTAACAGAGTTTAATGCCACAGTTACGTTGGAATGCATCTCATTCTTGTTTCCGGGGCGGCGCGTCGGTCCCATCATGAGGCATGTGGTCTGGAGCACGTATGACCAAGGCATCAGTTCAACCGAACTCACTCCAAATATATGAACTTACCTGTTTTTTGAATACCTTATATTTAAGGCGTTCGTTTACATCCATATTAGGGTTAAATTGTTTGACTTTAAATGAAATCTACTATTGTTTTTGCACCATTGACTGATTTTGCAGAACATATAGAATGATAACTTCCGTGCGCAGATGCGGAAAATTTGTCACAGGACAAGCGAGATGACAGTAGTGCCGACTACATGAACTAGCTGTTTTAAATATAGTGTTTTATATTTAATGCCAGTTTATCAGCACGTCCGGAAGTATATTTTTCGATTATTGGTGATTCCATAAGCTCTTTGTCGTGCACCTGCATGGTTAAAATGGCAAATATTAAGTTCTGACAAGAATAAAGAATCTTTCCCTTACTCTACCCATGCACGATTACATCGTCAATATGTACCATCAATCTCAAGTGCTGACAATATGATGATTTGACAATGAAAACATTGCTGATTCATGGCACCTATTCGGGGTACACTGGCACAGGAAATTCAATGTATTTTTGCATGCTTAATTTCGAATACAATGACTGCACCAAGATTTTTCTGACTCCTTATCAGAAGCAGGTCATTGGATTTGCTAAACAATTATTCAAGTAAGCCTCGCAGCGTCTACCCTCGTAGACAACCAAATCGTCTTTAGTATTGAACTTCCTGTCAGGCACTGCAAGAGCGCTCCCGGTTGAGCCAACCTTTGCCTTCTCCGTTCAACTATCAGCAAAGCTTACTTGTATGACATTGCGAGTATTAAACTCCTGTCAGATGCTGCAAGAGCTTTCTCGCTTAAGCAATCTTGGACTTTCCATCCGACCACCAGAGAAGCTTACCCGACTAATGCCCGATTAACCCGATTAAAAAAAAAATCTTTCTGTCAGCTATTGAAGGTACCTATTGAACACCAAAGAGTACATCGCAACTAAAACACATTTTCCCTCCGATGGCCAGACGTACCCATCCAATACCGCAATTAAGCTTTCGCCGAACACCAACGGGTGCTTCGCAGATAAAACAATCTCAATTTTCCCTCTGATGGCCGGAGAGACTACCCATCCGGTGTCACAAATGTAAAAATAAATAAACTAATTAATTAATTAAGGAAAAAATAAAACCACCGGATGCCGGCCATAGCCTCCCGGCCAGATAACCTTACTTTTTCTATCCTATGGTCGGCAAGGCTTCCCTCTTCGATGCTAGGAGCTCGAGCTCCCATCAGATGCTGACGAGAGCCTCCCGGCCAGACAACCTCACCTTTTCCATTCTGCGGCCAGCAAGGCTTACCCGTTCATTTCCAGGAGCTCATACTCCCTTCGGACGTAGGTGAAAGCCCCCGGCTACCTTTTCTTGCTGTTCTGTCTTACGTACGGAGAGGTTTAACCCATCCAATGCATGAAGTCGGGGCTCCCATTGGATGTAGGTGAGAGCCTCCCGGCTAGACAACCTTACCTTTTCCGTCTTTTGGCCAACGAGGCTTAAACGTTCGATGCTGGGAGCTAAGCTCCTATCGGATGAAGGTAAGAGCCTCCCGGCTATACAACCTTTTTCGTCCTTCAGCCAGAGAGGCTTAACCATTCGATGCCAGGAGCCAAGCTCCTATCGGACGTCAGTCAGAGCATCCTGGCTAGAAAACCTTACCTTTTCCATCCTTCGGCCAGCGAGGCTTACCCGTTCGATGTGAGTGATCCCATCGGACGCTGTCGAGAGCCTCCTGGCCAGACAACCACTACCATTCCACATGGTTTAGGTCGCAAAACCAATCTACCCAATATGCAAGCCATCCGATGCCGCAAGTACCAAACACAGAAACAATCCCTCATGCTGTGAGTAGCGAACTCCCATAAGATGTAGACTAGAGTCTCACGGCCACACAAACTTACCTTTTCCATCCTATGGTCTGCGAGGCTTACCCAGTTGCTTCCGGGAACAGGAAGTCCCTGTTGGATGCTGGCGAGAGCCTCCTGGCCACTTAATGTTACTTCTTCTGTCTCACATACGGAGAGGCTTACCCGTTCGATGCGTGTGCTCCCTTCGGACGACAGCAAGAGCCTCCCGGTTAGACAACCTTACCTTTTCAATTTCTATGGTCATCGAGGCTTACCTGTTCGATGCGTGTGCTCCCTTCGGACGCCGGTGAGATCCTCCTGGCCAGACAACCTTTACCTTTCCATTCTACGGTCGGCGAGACTTAACCACTTGGATGCGTGTGCTCCCTTCGGACGTCGGTAAGAGTCTCCCGGCCACGCAACTTACCTTTCCATTTGACGGTAGGCTAGGCTTAACCATCCAATGCTACGAGTCTCAACCTCTCACCAAATCCTGCAAAAAAAAAAACCCTCTCAGCTATCCTCACATCTTTTTACTCTGCCTGGCGAGGCTTACCTGTTCGATGTTCTGAGTATGATGCCCCATTGGATGCCGCGAGAGTCCTCCCAGTCGGGTTTTTCTTTCCACTCTCCCCGTCCGGTGAGGCTTACCCGTCTGATGCGTGCGCTCCCTTCAGACATCTGGGGAGAGTTCTCCCGGTCTGGTCTATACTTGCCGGCAGCAAGCCAGTCTCATGCATCCGATGCTGTGAGTCGGGATCTCCCTTCGGATGTTGCCAGAGTCCTCCTTGTTGGCCAGCCCAAAGCTTTTTATCTGCCAAACCGAGAGGACCCAGACGTCCAGTCGGAGGCTTCATGGCCCTCTCGGTCAGCCTTAGGCCCTTCGCCCACTGAATAGCAGGGGCTATCAGCCAGTAGGGCCCGTACACCGACACCGTGACCTATTCTGGTCGAGGCAACTTGGGTCCTCCCGGTCGGGCACCACAACCACGCTGCTCCTCCTCATCGGCCAGTAGGGCTCACCGTTCCAATGCATTGGCTCCCAACCGGGCACCCACAACCACGTAGTTCACTACCTGCAGCCAGTAGGGCCTACTCTTCCAACGCCTAAGTCGCTCCCACCGGAGTACGTAGGCCCTTCCAGCCTGCCAACGAGACGACTTCTCAGAAAATCAAAATCAGCCCCCGCCAGTACTCTATGCCATTTTTGGGGAGTGCGTTCTTTAAACTGGCGGCTGTCCTCTTGTACATTTGCTTTTTGTTGGGTACTCTAGGTTCGGGCCATTCCCGAGCTTGGAGCCCTTCCCCGGACAGCATGCCAAATACGCATACCATACCTCAGCTAATTATATGTAAGCATGAACTAGTGAAGTTTTGAACTAGTGAAGTTTTGAAGATTTAGAATTTGAGATTAAGCATTTTGATTCTTGTATGTGAAAGTTACTGACCTCAATCTCCTCAGTTTACAGTCTGAATCCTTCAGTACGTCACACAAGTGCTTAACTCCTGTGTTTTTTAGTTTATTTCCACTGAGGTCCAGTTCTCTCAGGTGTGATGGGTTTAATTTTAGAGCTGAAGTCAGGATGGGACACTGTTTCTCTGTAATACTGCATAAACACAGACTGAAGACAAAAATAGGAATAAAAATAAATCATATCAATGCAAAAATCCATTACAGTCAAAAATACAAATGCATCAAAGTGAACCATCAGTGCATTAGGTACTTTCGTCACATAGAGAAATCTCATAAAATGCAGTGATAAATGATGTAGACTTTCTTAGGCTCTGTTATTTTAAGTTGGAATGAAACAACTCTATTTCACAGTAAGACCAGTAACATGCATTACAAATAGAGTTAATTTTGACTGCTGTATATATTACTAACTGAAGTATTTCCAGCTTGCACTCTTGGATCTTCAGCAGATCAGAGAGGTTTTTCACGCCAGAGTCTCCTAGTTGATTTCCACTGAGGTTCATCTCTCTCAGGTGTGATGGGTTTGAATTCAGAGCTGAAGTCAAGCTGAGACAATGTTTCTCTGTAATACTGCACCCACACAGACTGAAAACAGAAAAAGGAAAATGGGTTGATCTATAATGACCACCTTACTAAATTGCTACAGCATGTAATACGTTTAATTCCCATTAAACTAATCTGTTTTAACCCTATCAGACTAGATTTGTATGCTGTAAGCAATTGTTTTTTTGTTTCATTTAACATGTATCTTTTCTTTACTCTTTATTGTAAAGCAAATATCTTGCATGTACTGTACACAATTCACAACACTTTAATTTAAATAATTACTACTTAAAAACAGCTAGTATAAACTAACAGGTCAATTCCAGACGCTGTAGTGCTATAAACACTAATATTTTTGTCTCCAATGGTTTCAAATTACCAACAGAATTATAAACTTTAATCGCACTGTAACTGCTTTGCAGCATAACGTTGCATACTTGAGTATTTCCAGCTTGCATTGTGGGTTCATCAGTAGATCACTGAGGTTTTTCACTCCAGAGTCTCCTAGTTGATTTCCACTGAGATCCAGTTCTCTCAGGTGTGATGGGTTTGATTTCAGAGCTGAAGTCACAGCGGAACAACCTACATCTGTCATTTCACAGCCTCTGAACCTACATTCGGAGAAATTGGTTTAAAAAAACTCAATATTTTCCTTTAAATACTAATTATTATCTTTTTTTTGTCCTGTATGAATGTTCCTCACCTCAATCTCTCCATTTTACAATGTGAATAATTCATTATGTCATATAAGTGATTGACTCCTGTATTTATTTTATTCTCACTGAGGTCCAGCTCTCTCAGGTGTGATGGGTTGATTTCAGAGCTGAAGTCAGGATGAGACACTGTTTCTCTGTAAGACTGCATTTACACAGACTGAAGACAGAGAGAGAACAGACGATGAATCAGAACTGATTTATTTTTTAGATATCTATTTTGTCAGTTTTGAATCTTGTGCTGCCTTAAAGGGTTGGTTCACCCAATAATCAAAATTATGTCATTAATAACTCACCCTCATGTCGTTCCAAACCCGTAAGACCTCCGTTTATCTTCGGAACACAGTTTAAGATATTTTAGATTTAGTCTGAGAGCTCTCAGTCCCTCCATTGAAACTGTGTGTACTGTACTCTCTACTGTCCATGTCCAGAAAGGTAAGAAAACATCATCCATCATCTTTTTGAACCAGTTCACCAAATCGAACTGAATCATTTTAAACGGTTCGCGTCTCCAATACGCATTAATGAACAAATTACTTAAGCTGTTAACTTTTTTAATGTGGCTGACACTCCCTCTGAGTTCAAACAAACCAATATCCCAGAGTAATTCATGTACTCAAACAGTACACTGACTGAACTGCTGTGAAGAGAGAACTAACTAAAGTTAACAGCTTAAGTCATTTGTGCATTAATGCGTATTGGAGACGCGAACCGCTTAAAACGATTCAGTTCGATTTGGTGAACTGGTTCAAAAAGATCCGGTTACATTGAATGATTCATTCGCGAACCGGATATGACAAACTGCTTTGTTTTGAACTCTCTCACAACAGACACGGAAGAGAAGACCATGCTGAATAAAGTCGTAGTTTTGCTATTTTTGGACCAAAATGTATTTTCTATGCTTCAGAAAATTCTAACTGACCCTCTGATGTCACATGGACTACTTCGATGATGTTTTTCTTACCTTTCTGGACATGGACAGTAGACTGTACACACAGTTTCAATGGAGGGACTGAGTGCTCTCGGACTAAATCTAAAATATCTTAAACTGTGTTCCGAAGATAAACGGAGGTCTCACGGGTTTGGAACGACATGAGGGTGATTATTGGGTGAACTAACCCTTTAAGTTACAGACATGATAATATCTATATTTGGATATCAAACCCAATTATGGTGGATGGGGAGGTTAAGATAAGTAATAGCATGCAGTACTCCTGCAAATTAAAGTTATAGGTCAGCATTCCGCTAGGTTTAACATTTCTGGCACAGGCAAGATGATCCAGATATAACATAATATCTGATATAATTTGTCATCTTTTTAATCATATTGTGTTTTGGTTAATATGTGGTTTACACTACTAAAAGTTACAATACTAACCAATGTAAAATACTCACATCACTGTGTTGAGTTTACAGTGTTTATCCTGCAGTAAAGCAGCAATCTGATTCACTCGTGTGTCTCCTAGTTTAACTTCACTCAGATTCAACTCTTTTACCAGCAACAGGTTTTTACCCACAAGTCCAGGCACATATTCAAAAACCTTTTCTGCATCCTGACTCAAAAACCTGCAGAATTTGAAGCAGGATTAAATTCAGTACTCATATTTTGTGACGTAATGTAAAATACTGCTTAAACTACCAGTAATCATTGTTTTTAATCCCGAAATCTTTCATATATTGTATATAAAAAAATATATAAAAAACAAGCAGTCTCACCTCAGTGTCTTCAGTGAATAGTTTGGATTCTGTAGTAAATCACTGAGCTCCTTCACACCTGATTGTCCAGGATCATTTCCTATGAGATCCAGCTCTATCAGGTGTGAAGGGTTTGATCTCAGAGCTGAAGCCAGAGCTTTATAACCTTCTTCAGTTATACTGCAGTCTGAAAGTCTACAGAAAAAAATATTACAAATTATAATTAATTGATAGATTGTTTTATATTGAAAAAAAAATCTCAAATTGATTTTATTTAGTCTTTCTATCAAAACGAAACATCTTTCTTTTGTTCGCTACAATAATATTTTGAATAAATAAATAATTATTAAAATCAAATTTTCATTTGACTCACCTGAGTGTCTGCAGTGTGCAGTTTGTATCTTCTAATCCGTTCTGGAGTTTCTTCACTCCTGAATTCTGCAGATTATTTTTGCTCATGTCAAGTTCTTTCAGACTGAAGTTTGATCTCAGGACTGTAGCGAAAACTAAGCAGCTTTCCTCTGTTAGTCCACAATCACACAGCCTAAAATGATGAACAGGAAGATGATTTACCAGCACAAGGTACTTGATGCCAATATTTAGTGAATAACACTTCATCTGATTTAAGACACTGTAAATGTACAATGAATGGAAATAATACTTACTGAAGTTTGTTGAGTCTACAGTGTTTATCCTGCATCAGGGCAGCAAGCTGCTCTACATTCTTTAGATCTAGTTCATGTTTACTCAGATTCAGCTCACTGAGGGTTAATGGGTCTTTTATACGGAGAACTCTAGTCACATACTGACAGGCTTCAACTGCTGCAGGTCTTTGTAAAAACCTGGAAACATAAGATGAATAACAGTAACATTACATGCAATAAGATATTAATATTTTAGAGCTAGTTCAATTTTCCATAAACATGGAAAATCACATGATCAAACAGACGTTTATTGGTAACAGACATGTAACGTGTTCCTCAACATGAACTAATAAACAGAACACCTGCTTCTCTAGACTTGTGCTTGTCCATGAATTCAGGTTTTTCATTTTTTTTAATCATATTTATGTATTCTTTTTTGGAAAGTTCAGATAAATATAGTGTCAAACAAAGCCTATGACTGGATAGTGATACAGGGTCTAAATTATTGCAAAATAATGAAAACAAAGAAGCAAGAATAATATACCATTGCTTAACTTGCAATAGGACATTTTTCTGTATGTGCAGCAAAAAGAAATACACTCTTAAAAATAATGTTGCTTAAAAGGTTCTTCACAACGATGCCATTCAGTCAAAGGTTCTTTAAAGAACCCTTCTTTCTAACCTTTTTTATAATCTGAAGAACCTTCTTTCGCCACAAAGAACCTTTTGTGAAACAGAAAGACTCTTCAGATTTTAAAGGTTCTTTATGGAACCATTTAGACAAAAAAGGTGGCATCATGAAGCACCTTTATTTTTAAGAGTGTAGAGAAGCTGCATGCAAGATCTGATGTGAAATTAAATTTCATCAGCTCCAAATATCCACTATCATATTTGTATTGTTTATTTTTTAACACTACTGTAACTGAAGTAGAATTTCTAAAAAAGCCAAACAATCACATGTGTAATTATGCCAATAGCTATTTTTTTTAAGGTTGGTTAATCGATTAACCATTAACATCCCTTCCAGCCAATCAGTATTTTTCCCCAAGCTGGTAAAAGGCCCTTTAGTCATATCAAAGCTTTAATAGATTTTTATTTTTTTATAATGGTTTCATTTTCTAACTGCTACAATGTATTTTAAGAATACTCACCTCAGTTTACACAAATAACCCTGCAGTACATTTACAAGCTCCTTCACTCCTGATTGTCCAGGATCATTTCCTGTGAGATCCAGCTCTTTCAGGTGAGAACGGTTTGATCTCAGAGCTGAAGCCAGAGCTTTATAACCTTCTTCGGTTATACTGCAGTTTGACAGTCTACAGAAAATGTAAAAAAATTATACGAACTATATATATATATATATATATATATATATATAGAGAGAGAGAGAGAGAGAGAGATCAAATTTGTGCAAATCACTAAATCATACAGTACTACATTATTATATTCATGCCATTAAAGTAATTGTTTATGTTTCCACGATGTGCAAATGTACCCACTTTAGTATTTCAAGCTTAGATTTCTTCAGTCCCTCACAGATCTCTTTGACTCCTGAGTCCAGAAGACAGCTGTTGTTCAGGTCCATCTCTTTCAGGTTGGTTTTGGAGGAAAGAACAGTAGCTAGAACTGAACAGCTTTTCTTTGTCAGCTCACAATTATTCAGCCTAAACAGAAAAAACATTATTATTTGTTGTTCAGAATAGATCAGATTATCAGATAGTCATATATACTAGGGGTTGCACATTCATTGTCTGGCTATCTGGGACATTGGAATGGAGTTAAATGTTAAGATAATAACTTTCTCTGTAGTATTATATCACATTGTGAGTTTATATTAGCACCATTTTTTCTTTTCTCATGGTAACTGATAGAGTGATTGGACATGGAAGCAGGACTACGTGATGGCAGACCTATCAAGTGAATAGAGGGCACAACAGGATAATAATTGTTTGAAGGACTTCCACATTTACACTCCATTTCCAAACAGTTAAAATGACAAATGAAAGAATTCTCTGAAAGCTTTGCAAGACATGTGTGATTATATTACTGGATGCTCGAAACTGAATGGGAGAATGCACATTCTAAACTGCTTATGCACTGTAACGCACACACATAGGCTACAGACAGTAGCTCAAACGTCACACACAGATCACATGCGCACAGTATCAATCAGCATTTTACAAAATATTACAAAAAAATCCTTTAAAAATCCTTTGTTGTTTAAACCTAACTTTGGGTCAAAACTGGACTATTGGGTTAAAATTTTCTATACATTTTTTTTAACCCAGAAGTTGGGTTAGTCCATATTTGACCTAAAGTTGGGTTACAACAAACCAACATTTTTAAGAGTGTACTTTAATATTAGAATGGTTCAGATAGTATCTCTCCTGTTAATCTGCCAGTGAGGAACAGTCAGTCAAGTTCCAAGTGTGTATTCAGAATGTTCTTTAGGGTGATTTCACACTAGCACTTTTGGTGCGCACCCGGGGTCGATTCACCCGCGAACCGTACCTGAGTCCGCTTAAAAACGGTGGTCTGGGGTACACTTCATGTGAACTCTGGTACGGTTCGCTGCTCATGAACGCAATCGTACCAAATCGCAGAAGTGAACCACTTTTAATAATTTGATGAAAATGTGTATTTGTGTGTGTGTTTCACTCACTTTCCTGATGAGCGTGACTGACGCGCTGCAAGCAGAGAGCTGTACATCTCATTTATGTTTGCCTTCAACATTCTTTAGAGCATTTTCAGTAAATTCGTAAGACAGACGCAAGTTCCGTTATGTACCGAAGCTTTATAAACAAAACGAACAGTTCAAAAACGTAATACATAAAAGTGCAGAGAGTAATGTTATGCATTTGCCGTCTTCTCCTGCGCTGTCGTTACCAAGCAACGGGGTAAACAGACTCAAATATTATAATATCAACACAGTCCAGCAGGGGCAGGGGGAGGGGGGAGCAACCGAACTCGGGTTCGGACCAGGCAAGTGAACCGAGTGTGAAAGCCCCCTTAGTGTTAAGCCTGACACCAACTCGACAACCATTTTACCTGGGTTACCATTAGGATTGTTTCAGAGATATCAACGATAGCAGATATCTATGTCGATAGTCAAGAAAATGTGAGACTCATTCTCCTATTCATGTATTAAACTAAAATAATAATAATTATTATATTTTTTAATAGACAGCCTATTATAATTTGGCTATCAAACTGCCCAGCTATTTCACTTCAGCACCGCATTTCACACACACACACACACACACACACACACACACACACACACACACACACACACACACACACACAAATGAGGATTAGAGTCTGTAGTCGGTGAAGAAGTCTCCATCCACAAACAGACATACATCGTCAGCAGATATAAGGTATTTCATTGCACTTTAACAAGTAATCTGAACGGCCTATATATGTGCAATATTTTAAATGAGCCCTTACTGAGTTGAATGCCACAGTTAAGTTAGAATGCATCTCATTCTTGTTTCTGTGGTGCTGCATCAGGCTCGTCACTTTACTCCAAATATATTAGCTTAACTGTTTTGAATACTTTATATTTAATGTGTTCGTTTATGTCCAATACTAGTGTTAAACTGTTGGACTTTAAATGAAATCTAATATTGATTTTCACCTTTGACTGATTTTGCAGAACATTTAGACTGATAACTTCCGTGCACAGATGCGACATATTTGTCACAGGACATGCGATATGACAGTTGCATCTGACTATATGTGAAGTAGCTCTTTTAAATACAATATTTTTATATTTAACATTAGTTTATCTGTATGCTTCAAAGTATATTTTTTCGATTATTGATAATTCTATAGGCTCTCTCTCATGCACCTGTGCAGGTTAAAACACCAAATAGTTATGCTATGACAAGAACAAAGAGTCTCTCTCTTGCTCCACACATGCACGATAATATTGTGTATCGTCGATCTCGCTGGCTGACGATATGACTATTTTTAAAAATTCCCATATCGCCCAACACTAGTTACCATAACTTCCTTAAATCACAAAAGTTTGCAGAGACACACTTAACAGATTAAAAATGTATATTGTTTAAAATCATAATCCATTACTTTATTTTCTCCACTATGCAATGAGAGTCCGTCAGAAGTGCAGCGAGTTTCTCCCAGTCCAGGTCTCCAAGTTTAATTGTGCTCAAATCCAGTTCTTGGCGCATTAAAGGATTTGTACCCAGAATGTTAAAGAGATACTCATATGCTTCCTCTGCAGCAGGACTTGTCAAAAAGCTACAGAAATTAGAAGAGAAGTTTAGATTAGATAACTGTTATAATTTTATACCTTTTGCATCTCCATCCTCATCATGGGTCCAGTGTAATATTTAAGTTAATTGTTATAATTCCATCTAGTTTTACTGAGAAAATACCCTAATTAGGGCATAAATGAATGAATTATTTAATTAATTATCTGTCAAAATTGTAATGTTTTACATTACGTTTGTGTCACAAAACTTGTCAGACTCATAAAATAAATTTTTTTGCAACTCCTCTACCTGTTATTCAGTTTCACATCAACTAATCTGCCCCCTTGAATATGTTTCAAACAGCTGACTACATTTCTGTCTCTTGAAGTAATTAAATGCTTTTATTACCTGATGTTCAATAAATTATTCATTGCACCCCCTAGTAATTTAAAGAGCCACTTTAGTCCTAATTTTCCAGGATTGTTTCCGGTGAGATCCAGCTTTTTCAGGTGTGAAGGGTTTGACCTCAGAATTGAAATCAAGGTTTTGTAATTTTCACCATTGATACCGCAGTCTGAAAGTCTGTATATTAAAAAAAGAGAGATTAATATTAAGTACAGAATGTTCTACTCTAAATAAAACACAAATACATAAAGCAAAATGTTGCTTTAAAAAATCTAAACCTAAATAGAAAAATATATTGTCATAAAAAGTTCCAAAAGTGCCTTTGTGTCTTCAATTTGATATTTGCAAAACTGCCTTTATAACATCTGCTTATTTTTAGAACCATTTTGTTCCCTGAACTAAAATAAACATTAAGTAAAATTAAAGAATAATAACCTTAATAAAATAGAATAGAAAACTTAAACTTATTTTATTTGTTATTTGCTAAAACAACCTTACTTTAAAATTAAACTATTTAAAAGGTAAGTATAGAATAATTATCAATATAAAATGGTAATAAAAACTATAATAGTATATTAATGATACTAAAGAAAGACTTGCTTAATTAGAATTTCCAAATATTGAACACAATATTTAAAGATAACAATAAGTATAGTTAAAAAAATAAGAATAAATTGAAAATACCATTTCATTAGTACTAGTGTTTCAGTTAATCAAAAATGCATTTACAAAAGTATATTAAAGGGACACTTTTATGTAAATTTACACAGTAATAACTTTCTCTGGTATCAGTTTTGCCATATCAGTCCGAGCACAAGTCTGACAATACTCAGGAAGAAGCTTATCATCCTGAACCGAGACATTTAAGAGCATCAGTTATTTTATACCAATTTTATAAGATGCCATTAGAAAAGATATTGAGAACACAGCAGAAGTTACGGCAGTACTACTGAAAAACAGTGTTAAAAATACAAAAATGTAACTAAAAAAAGTTAATCTAATCTAATCTAATGCGCTGCTACACTGTAATGCACACTCGAAGGCTACAGACAGTAGCTTGTACGTCACACGCAGATCACACGTGCATAGAATCATTCAGCGCAGAAATGTACCGTCAACGCTGTTCTGTGATTTCTCAATAAAACAACTATGAAAAAATGAATTTTTTTAAGCATATTTTTCTTAATAACTAAATCCCACAGCGTCACTACTACTAGAGAGATTCTGCCATGTAGAAATAATTCAGACATGCAATCGCTCTCACTAATGCATTCATATAAATGTAATCTTTACTGTGAGATATAATCTGTGTGAAATAAAACGACCCAAAGGCAAAAGAACTGATAAAAATGAGCTGTTATAGGAGCAATAGCCATGTGGGCAGCACTGTGTCATTTGCCATAGCTGTGCACAGGGGGTTTGTTACAGCTCCAAACTTATTTGTTCATTAATGACGTCATCAGCGACTAGTCGCTTTCGACACAAATTTTATTACATAAAAGTCAACTTTTAAAAAAATCTGAAGTCGTTCAACTTCTAATATATACTCACACATGTATCTCAGAAAAGCTACAAGTGCTCTTTATATATTGTTGCAGATACAGCATCACAAAATCTAGTTTACAATATTGTACCAAAAAAAAAAAAACATTATCCTTTAGCCCTAGAGTACATGAAGATATAACAAAACAGATCAATGCATTAAAACATAATTTTTACTCAATATTGCTCCCACTGAGTTACTCTTAAAAAAAATTATACAAACTCCTTTGCCTTAGTCCAGGTAATGATGCATTTAATCAAACAGGCATGTTCTACCGGATAGAGCAACTTCCTTTGGCATGGATTTCATGCTTTACAGATTGTTTAAATACACAAATACCTATAAAAAAGAATAATAGATCCCGATAATAAGAAAACAAAAATGAAAATACTCACTTCAGTTCCTCCAATTTGCATTGTGGATTTTTCAAAAGCAAACAAATATTCTCTATTCCTGTGTCTCCTAGTGTATTTCCACTCAGATCCAGCTTTATCAGATTTGAAGGATTTGAATTAAATGCTGAAGTCAGAGCAGCACAACCTTCTGCTGTAATACTGTTTTTATTCATCCTGCAGAGAAAGAAAAAAAAGGAAACATTATTCAATTTATCTCAAGACCTACTTTTCAGTAATGGCATCTTTAATAGTTTCTGATAGCATTGAGCCTCATTCATGAAACTGAAGCAGAATTCATTTTGTTTGTAAATCATAAATTAGTCATAAACCCATTCTGAAGTAAATTGGATTCATGAAAGTGTATTTATCTGCTTCCAACCACATGTAAATGGTGTTTAAAAGTTCCAAACATTTTTTTTTCTTCTGGTGAACTGATGATGTTGCATTTTGATAGCATTATTTTAGTATCAAACACTATGTATTGTGACTCAAGAAAGTGGCTTAAACTCAAACTCTGATATACGCTCAGGACTACTAGTGTTTAGAAGAAGAGTGTGGATTGCAGTATAGTTGAATTAGGTTGGTGGTTTTGAGGAAGTGGACAGATGCCAAAACAGCTGATGCTGGAGCAAGGTGAGTGACTGCTTATATACAGCAAGTAAACTGAAACTTCAGAGGAGTTCACTCCACCTGAAATTGCGTTCAAAATTTGATATAATAACAAAATGTATTAGCTAAAGAGTAAAATTTCAGAAATTTCATTCATTAACAAAAATGAAATCAGCTGCATAAACCACTTTCCTTTTTATTGTAGATGAATTATTCTGAACGCCAGTATTATTGGTCTGAATTTACTCTTATATTTATAGAAGTTTCATGTATGAGTCTAGTTTGTAAGCTGCTCTGGATAAAAGTGTCTGTTAAATGAATACATATATTACAAGAGTTAATCTTCAACAGTTTATGAAAATGCAACACAAAACAAATATTACATTTGAAAGATATTTTATAAAGAAACATAACTGCACAAAAATGAAAATCACATATATACTCACTGAATGATGTTCAGTTTACAATGTTTATCCTCCAGTAGAGCAGCGATCTGCTTCACTTTATGTGTGTTGTCCAATTTATGTTTACTCAGATTTAGTTCTCTCTCAAGTAATGGGTTTTTACTCACAACTCTTCTCACATACTGACAGGCTTCTTCTGCTTCAGAACCCAAAAACCTGCAGAATGCACAATGAAGCAGGATTCAATTCAGTTCTCACCTTTTAAGGTACAATGATAATCTAAAAAAATGCTTAAATCCCCTGTAGTTTATTATAACATCACTTTAACTTTCATGCAGCAACATATTGTATTTCTGAAATAATATTTATATAATTAAATGAACTGCATAAATTTTAAGTATTTCAACACATCTCACCTCAGTGTCTTCAGTTGATAGTTTGGATCCTGTAGTAAATCATCGAGCTCCTTCACTCCTGATTGTCCAGGTTCATTTCCTGTGAGATCCAGCTCTATCAGGTGTGAAGGGTTTGATCTCAGAGCTAAAGCCAGAGCTTTATAACCTTCTTCTGTGATACTGCAGTTCGAGAGTCTAGAAAGGAAATTAAAATGTTACACTGAGCTGATTTAACAGTTATTCTAGAAATGTCTTGACTAATAATAACTGCTAAAAAGAAAAGCTAGTGAATGTTGTTCCTTGTACAAATTAATTTAAAAAATTATGAATATGAGCACAAACAAAATATCCAGACACCTTTAATGTGTTAGAAATCAACTTACTTGAGTTTCTCTAGTTTACATTTCTCTTTCAGTGCATCAGTGAGCAGCTTCACTCTTGAATCTTGTAAATTATTATTGCTCAGATCAAGTTCCTTTAGACTGCTGGAGTCTGAACTGAGAACTGAAGCAAGAGCTGAACAGCTTTCCTCTGTTAGATCACACTTACAGAGTCTTCAAAAAATAAATAGATAAATAAATGTATTTATATATATATATATATATATATATATATATATATATATATAGTATGTGATATGTGATTTTTGTGTTGAGTGTAGCTCTTGGTGAAATGTACTCACTTGAGTATCTTCAGTTCACACACAGGTTTCTTCAGTCCCTCACAGATCTCTTTGACTCCTGAGTCCAGCAGACGACTGTTGTTCAGGTTCATCTCCTTCAGGATGGTTTTGGAGGAGAGAACAGTAGCTAGAACTGAACAGCTTTTCTCTGTCAGTCTACAATTGTTCAGCCTTAACACAAAAACAGCATTTTTTTATTATTCTGCACATTTTCAACATACATCAGACCAATATATCTTTATATTGGATCACACATGACAGACAGTATTTAATAATAAATAAACAAACATTAGCTATAATGTATAAAATAATGTTGACTCACTCAATTTTCTCCACTTTGCTATGAGAGTCCATCAAAAGAGCAGAGAGCTTCTCTCCATCCAGATCTCCTAATTTATCTTCACTCAGACCCAGTTCTGTCAGTAATAATGGACTTGTACCCAGAACTTCAGTGAGATAATCACACGCTTGCTCTGCAGCAGGACTTTTCAAAAATCTAAACAAAATAGATTATCAATTTATATCACATAATCTTAAAATTGTATGCCTTTTGTAGCCCGATTCCTCTTTAAAGAGTCCAGCTAATGTACGTAAAGATGGTACTCAACCAGAATAATACTTTCAATACTGCCTTCCCCACTGTGACAACATTAGGGGTATTTGCTGCCTTTAACAGCTAAGTGGCGCTTTAACCAATGTTTGAATTGAGGGGGGCGGGTGCTGATGGGGTTCAGGACCCCTTATAAGCATAAAGAGAATTTGATTTATAGTGTCCATCCAAATTAGTGAACTTAATAATTTTAAGACACTCACTTCAGTATTAGTTTACAGTCTGGTTTTTGTGGTACATCAAGAAGCTGCTTCACTCCTGATTGTCCAGGATCATTTCCTCTGAGATCCAGCTCTATCAGGTGTGAAGGGTTTGATCTCAGAGCTGAAGCCAGAGCTTTATAACCTTCTTCAGTGATACTGCAGTCTGAGAGTCTGTTAAACAAAAATTTATTGTTTATTGTTTGTTTGGACAAAGATAGTAGCGGATTTAACATGCATTATAACAAACTACTGAAATCAACATTAACTAAACCACATTTAAATAATTCAGGTAAGTATTTTTATTACGATATTTAAAATAAGTGATGTGTGAAAAAATAAACTGTCCAAAGTAGTGAAACTGAAATTTAAGCCACTGATTTAATTTTTAATTATTCTGGTTAAAGGAACATTAACAAATGTGTATTAACATTCAGAAAATATAAATACACACTTGAGTTTCTCCAATCTGCACTGTGGATTTGTTAAGAGAGGACAGATCTTTTCTATTCCTGAGTTCTGTAGTTTATTTTCACTCAGATCCAGCTCTGTCAGGTTTGAAGGATTTAAATTAAATGCTGAAGTCAGAGCAGCACAACCTTCTTCAGTAATGCTATTATTATTCAGTCTGCAGAGAAAGAAAAAAAAGGAAAAAAAAAAACAGGAAACATTCTTTAGTTTGTTTTAGCCATAAACAACTAAAATAACAAATATACATCTAAATGATGGTTCATCTAAAAGCCCTCAAAACTTTAAATAACAGCAATAACAGCATTTGATCAGTCTCTAGAAATGATAAGATGCTTTGCAGAGCATATAATCATATAAAAAACTCACTTCAGTCTGTTGAGTTTACAGTGTTTATCCTGCAGTAGAGGTGCAAGATTTTTCAAATTTGAGTCTTCAAGTTTACTTCCACTCAGATTAAATTCTCTCAGGAGTAACGGGTTTTTACCCACAAGTCTATTCACATACTGACAGGCTTCATCTGCATCAGGACTCAAAAACCTACAGAAGAGAAGATAAAACAAGTTACATTCAATTCACTACTAAAAATATCAGCTAACTTTGTATTATTTTTCATTATTTTTAATGCAACAGACTGTAATAAATAATATTTCCATAAATAATAATATAAATAATAAGAATGATTTGATTAATTTTTTATCATATCTTACCTCAGTTTTAGTTTACACTCTGGACCCTTTACAGAATCAAGAAGCTGCCTCACTCCTGATTGTCCAGGATCATTTCCTGTGAGATCCAGCTTTATCAGGTGTGAAGGGTTTGATCTCAGAGCTGAAGCCAGAGCTACATAACCTTCTTCAGTGATACTACAGTTTGACATTCTTGAGGAAGACAAAAACAACCAAATATATTAACTATTCATTGAATAATGTCAGAGTTTGATTACAAGGTATAAAAGTCCTATTCTGATTTAAGGGTATCCCAGAGGGGGAAAAAAACTCCTGAGGCAAAGGATCTCATTAAGAGTGTTGCAAAAAGGTCTTAACAGTCACCCTTCCTTAAGGGTTTATACTAAGTGACTTTATAGAAACACTTAAGGGAGCAATTAAATAATTATATAATAATAATTAATGACAGCCTTAAGGTTCCTTGAGTTGACCTTATGTTTCTTACTTGCAAGTTTCACTAAGGTTACCTTTAAACTTGTAACTAAGGGATTTCTTAGCTAAAGGCCTTTCATGCATACCTGAGTATCTTTAGTGTGAATAGTGAATTTCCCAGTAGTTTGGAGATTTCTGCTACTCCAGGGTCTCCTAGTGAAGTCTCACTCAGATCCAGCTCTATCAGGTTTGAAGGGTTTGAATTAAATGCTGCAGTCAGAGCAGCACAACCTTCTTTTGTAATACAGATACTATTAAACCTGTAGAACAGAGAACAAAAAAGAGAATAAAATCTTAGCTATGCATACAACTTTTATTCACTAATAAGATTTTCAGAAATCCATTGTTTTGCAGCACTGTCCATTTGTTATATGTTTAGATTTACTTACTTAAGCTTTTCCAGTCTACATTGTTCATTCTCAAACAGAGTCGAGAAGATTTTCATTCCTGAGTCTCTGAGCTTGGTCCCAGTCAAATCCAGCTCTTTCAAATTTGAAGGGTTTGAATGTAAAGCTTTAGCCAGAACACGACAATCTTTGTCTGTGATATAGCTATTATTCAGACTGCATAAAGAGAAAACTAATTTTCAGTTTTAGACCCTAATTTTACTATTACATAAATTATATATGAAAATGGATGATAGAAATATTATAAAAGCACCATATGGTAATTCAATTATCAAATAAATAGATAAAAACACTCTACAGGTTTACTAACACAGGTTAAATACTAACTAAAATGTATCTTCATATAGTGGTGAAACTTACACCAGTTTGTTCAGTTTACAATGTTTATCCTGCAGTAGAGGAGCGAGCTGATTCAAGTCTAGTTTATGTTCTCTCAGATTCAGTTCTCTCAGAAGTAATGGGTGTTGATCCACAACTCCAGCAACATACTGACAGGCTTTTTCTGCTGCAGGACCCAAAAACCTGCAGATGAGAAGATGAAGCGAATTCAATTTGAAAATGCGAAAGATTTTGGTGTAACAAGCAGACTGTGTTCTTTACCATATTTCTGTAATTTATTCATTTGCATTTCATTTATTTTTGATTATTTCATCACATCTCACCTCAGTGTCTTTAGATGACAGTTTGGATCCTGTAGTAAATAATTGAGTTCCTTCACTCCTGATTGTCCAGGATCATTTCCTCTGAGATCCAGCTCTATCAGGTGTGAAGGGTTTGATCTCAGAGCTGAAGCCAGAGCTTTATAACCTTCTTCAGTGATACTGCAGTCTGAAAGTCTAGAACAGGAATGAAAATAGTCCATTATGCTAATTAATCTATTATTCTGAAAATGAACTGAACAATAAATGCATCTTCCTCTTAGTTTCTTAACACCTCTTTCCTGCTACTGAAATTTTTTTGGCTTTCTATGTATTCACTGTTATACAGTAGGTGGCACTATTAAACATCTTCTCAAAGAGTATTCAACATCTGTATCAAAACATGCAGAAGCAAATAAGAGCAGTAGAATATGACGCAAATCTAAAATAATGTGATCATTAAACATTGTTTACTATTTGCTGTAGCATTGGCATACTATTTGGCAGAAACATGATTCTGTTTAAACTGTTTGCTTTTTGATTTAAAATGTTGATAAAAACAGAATGTTATTATTATTTTTTTTTTTTTGTTAAAAAGCAGAACTTCTGTTGTGTGATATTCACACCAAAATAGTATAATGGCCATTAAAATATTGTGAAAATAAAATGTTCAAAAAACTGTTGGAGGTGACTGGCAACTTTTTAAAAAAAGCGCTGGCAGTGAAAGAATAAATGTGAAGAAACAAACATCAGCTCACCTGAGTTTCTCCAGTTTACATTTATCTTTCAGTCCATCAGAAAGCAGCATCACTCCTGAATCCTGTAGATTATTAATGCTCAAATCAAGTTCCTTCAGACTGCTGGAGTCTGAACTGAGAACTGAAGCAAGAGCTGAACAGCTTTCTTCTGTTAGATCACAGTTACTAAGCCTGAAAATAAACAGCTTGTAAATGTATAGACATTCTTAAATTTGCTGTAGTTGTAGTGCAGCTGTATTATTAAGTGAGTAGAGATAAGTACTTTACCGCAGTTAGGCAAAATGCTGATGCTACAATAAATATATTTTTTTTGCCACTAATTTTCCAATCCACTTGTCTTTAATGCTCTCATGTCACATGTGTCTTGTCTCGCACATGTCTTATGACTGGCTAACATATAGCTAGTTGGGTTGGGTAATGTTTCTGTTTCTAATTCCTTGGTTTTTTTTTATATGAGCCTGGCCACAAAACATGTTTTTTCCACACAAAAAAAGGAAAAAAAACACCACCATGATTTTTATCATTAAACATCCTTATCGGTCAAACAAAAGATGTAAATTAAAGGGGACCTATTATGCAAAAATCGCTTTTATAAGGTGTTTTAACACAGTTGTGTGACCACAACGCAGTGTTCATATTGACAGCAAATTCTGATTTAGTTTTAGTCATAATCTTTTTAAATGAAAAATCATAGATCATATTTTAGTCATCTGAAATGTTTTAGTTTTAGTCGAGTTTAAGTTGACTAAAATCTAAAGGGTTTAGTTAAACTGTAATGCATTACTTTTTTATTTCTGTTTTGCTTATTTTATCATATCAGGTTTGGCTAAAACTTATAAACTATATGAAATAAAAATATATAAAATACAATATATTTGTTTTATAATTTCATTTAAAAATACAAATAAGGACCAGGAAAAAAGCCTGAAATACACAGTGTCTCTTATTTTGAAATGTCTGCACTCTTTACAGCACAATTGCAGGCTGCTCATTCAAGTTCAGATAAGGAAAATAAAACCAATTACCATATAAATATTGCATAGTAAACATTGTCATAATTCATCAACATTAGTTCATAAGCAATCATAAATAGCCGCCTTTCCACTGTTGAACCAGTGCAAGCCAGGCAGGCCTAATAGCCTCGGATATGAAGCACAGAGCTCAAATTCATGATGCATTTCCACCGTCTCTCTTCACTAAAACTTGCCCTTTTCACGCCTCTCTGAAACAATGTCATGCAACCCCATAATTTCACTGACAAAGAGAAGTTATCAGAAAAGTAATCAGAAAGTCACTGGACCTAGCACGATCACAAAATAAACGTGATAAAAGCAGCCGTCTGTTTTCATGTTTTGTTAAATATTTAAATCCAAAAGATTCGATAGTTTACAATAAAATTTGATACTTTGATCATAATGAAAGAATTTATCAGGACTGCAAATTATTCACACAGAAATAAAGTGTATTAACCGATATTTCACAAAAGCCTACTTATTCAGTCTAGTCTGATTCTATTAATTTTTCCATCAAAATACAACCTGAGTAGCAGGGGGAGCTTTTTTTTATGATGTACGTGGAGCGAAAGTCTCAAGATGAGACTGACAGATATTTTAACTGAATATATGCACCATTGTGATGGTGAAGCTGACCTCTGATTTCTTCAAGCAGACATATTTACAATGTTTTCTGGTAACGTTAATGACTGGCATTCATAGTCTTTTGCATCGCTTATAAATACCTATTTCTGCCTTGTATTGGGTTTCCACACCGGATCTCAAACAAAAGTTTCAAACACTCCCTGCTTTCTGAAAGTGAGTTTTATTGAGTTCAACTTATTTTAAAAGTCTTTGATGCTGGTGTTATCTTTTAACTTTATGAAATGAACTGGGCGCTGATCCGCTCAGATGCAGATAAATTCCACCTTTGTTCATAGCCACTCCTCTAGCCCCAGTTGGCCTGCTTTGGCCCAAGGTTTTCATCGGGCCAAAAAACGTCTCGGTTACGTATGGTAACGTCTACGTTATGTATGTAACCCTCGTTCCCTGAAGTAGGTATATAAGGAGCAGTGTGAGCAACTCGCACTCAAGTCTTCGCTGAGATGCCGAGCCCAGTGACCCGGCTGATCAGCGGAACAGCAATGTTGCAAGGGGACGTAATGTCTCCATTCCCTCCTTCAGGGAACGAGGATTACATACGTAACCTAGACGTTCCCTTTCAGTCGGTGACATTCTACGTTGCGTCAGAAAGAAACTGATGAATGGGGTCCCTTACAAAATGCCACATGGCTGTCTTCCAGTGATCCGTATGAGTGATAGCACCCTGTTGTGAGGTCAGCACGAGTGAGGGCCTAAGCTGACACAGAATATACAGGGTAGCATATTCCAAATGGACGTATGCTAGCATGCTGCCTGCTCGTAGGAGGACTTACAAAGGCAGGTATCAACCGAGAGGTGGTGATACACATGAACTCTGAGGTACCAGCCCGCAGGGTGGAAGTTTCAACGACGAGCTGGCAAGGGGCTTGCCAAGGGAAAGACACATGCTATGAAGAGACTTACTGTGGAAATACACACGTGGGTTTTGCCCAGAAGGTGAATACCAATGCATGGAGGCACCTAGTCCCACACAGGGCTGACCCAGGGAGTACCCAGGAGTACATTGGCTCTACACGGAGATTATAAAATCTCGCAAATGTGTTTGGTGTTGCCCAGTCGACAGCGCCCAGGAGGAAGCTACACTCATAGTTGAATGAGCTCTCACCCCTAGGGGGCATGGCAGGTCTTGGGCATGATATGCCAAGACAATCGCATCCACTATCCAGTGGGATAACATCTCCTTGGAGACAGTCTTTCCCTTCTGCTGGCCTTAACAAACAAAGAGCTGGTCTGAGGTCCTAAGGCCTTGAGTTCTGTCCACGTAGGTGCGAAGCGCACATACTGGACAGAGCAGTGCCAGTGCTGGGTCTCCCTCCTCCAGGGGCAGCACTTTCAAGTCCACCACCTAATATCTAAAGGGAGTGGTGGGAACTATGGGCACGTACCCAGGACGGCATCTCAAGATAACGTGAGTTGGCTGGCCTGATTTCCAGGCATGCTTCGTCAACTGAAAATGCCTGCAGGTCCCTCACCCTCTTCACCGAAGCCAAAGCCGTCAGGATTTCAGTTTTCAATGATAGAAACTTTAGCTCTACTGATAGCAAATGTTCGAAGGGAGCCCTTTGCAGTGCCGATAGAACCACTGCAAGGTCCCAAGAGGGAACTTGCTGAGGGCGAGGGGGATTGAGCCTCCTTGCCCCACTCAGGAACCTGATGAACAGATCATGCTTCCCAAGAGACTTACCTTGAACAGGGTCATGGTGAGCTGAAATGGCGGCCACATAGACATTCAGGGTGGAAGGAGACAGCCGTCGTTCCAACCCTTCCTGAAGAAAGGAAATCACTGACCTGATCAGGCATCTCCAGGGGTCTTCACGACGTGAAGAACACCAAGTGACGAAGAGGTTCCACTTCAAAGCATAGGCGTGACAAGGCTCTAGCTGAAGTGATGTGATGCAGCGATTGACATAAGGTCTTCCTCCCGCACCCCGAATGAGATGTCAAGAGCCTGAGAGGGTACAGGGAACTCATCCGGAAAATCAACTGGCTGCGGCGTTTGAGAGGGGGGTGTGGCCCTCAGATCACCCTGACCATCAGCCAAAGTAGCCCCCTTATGAGAAGAGGAGCTATAAAGGGGTGTGGCAGAAGGGACTCTATACCTTTTAAGGTAATCAAGTCTCGATCTTAATGCTGAGATGGTCATGTCCCCGCAATGAGAACATGACCAATCCACAAACGCAGTCTCAGCGTGCTGAAAGCCCAGACATGTGACACAGCGATCGTGGCCGTCACGAGTAACGATATATTGACCGCACCCAGAAACACACTGGCAAATTTACATTTTTAAAAAGATGCAAACTCAGCCCGTTCTCTTTTAGCTCAATGGAAATAGCTCTTTTAGTGGTGTTGAAGCGCTCAGGGGAACGCGGGAGCTGCTGCAGGAACATCGTACCACCAACACCAGTTGATTCGTTTGTAACACTCCGGTGAAGCAGCAAACGATGTGCTCGGCTCCGAAGCAAAAGCTTGAGTGCGAGTTGCTCGCATTGTTCCTTACATACCCACTCAGCGGGGTGGAGTTTGGGATGCAAATTCCACAGACCAAGGTACTCTGTGTACCATTGGCTCATTTTGAGAGATCCCATTCATCAATCTCTTGAATGAGTGACCGACTGAAAGGGAACCCTAGTTCCCTGAAGGAAGGAATGGAGATGCCACGTCCGTGACCGACAAAAATTCTCATTCAAGTTCAGATAAGGAAAATAAAATATGCATACTTACTGTCTAAAACCAATTACCATATAAATATTGCATAGTAAACATTGTCATAATTCATCAACATTAGTTCATAAGCAATCATAAATAGCCGCCTTTCCACTGTTGAACCAGTGCAAGCCATTGTTTTAAATGAGCCAGGCAGGGCCAATAGCCTTGGATCTGAAGCACAGTGCTAAAAATCATGATGCATTTCCACCCTCTCTCTTCACTAAAACCTGCCCTTTTCACGCCTCTCTGAAACAATTTCATGCAACCCCATCATTTTGCTGACAAAGAGAAGTTATCAGAAAAGTAATCAGAAAGTCACTGGAACTAGCATGATCACAAAATCAACGTGATAAAAGCAGCCATTTGTTTTCATGGTTTGTTAAATATTTAAATCCAAAAGCGTCCATGGTTTAAAATAAAATGTGGTACTTTGATTAGGGCTGGGCGATATATCGAGCGATATGATCATGCGCATCTAATCAGTAAAGCTGCTTCCGTGATCACCGCTAAAATCGCCATCTCATAATTGGAGTGGCATATAATAGACAGCAGAGGTGGGACTTGCAAGTCACAAGCAAGTCTTCAAGTCATATCCAAGTCCTCAAAGGGTTAAAGTTAATGAGATAATTAAGTGACTAATTAAATGATGATTGTGCATTAGTGATGAACTTCTGCTGTTAACAATCAACATCACCGAAGTAAAGAGAAACACAAGAACTACAACTGAATTTAGCCACAGCCTTAAACTGTAAAAAAAAAACACCATGTCACCATAATTGTGGTCAGGGTTTGCTTTAGGTAGTCTCTTGACCCTTTTACTAATTCAAAGCAATTTGGTTCAAAACTATTTCAATGTTGTTTTTGCAACAAACATGTATGCCTTGCTGAATCCAACCTTGTAGTGACAGATAATCTTATGCTTTTTCTGCTTATAACTCATGATGACTTGGACATCATGAGATAGTCTTCTTTGGATTGTTGACTGACATTCAGCTTTTACCAGAGTTGGGACTTTCAAGTCACAAGCAAGTCTTCAAGTCATATCCCAAGTCCTCAAAGGGTTAAAGTTAATGAGATGATTAAGTGACTAATTAAATGATGATTGTGCATTAATGATGAACACCTGCTGTTGTTGAGAATTACAGAGGATCAGATGTTGATGTTTTATTGGTTAAAGTGATGCAACCATAATGGAGATCAGTGTTTGCTTTAGTGGGGCTCTTGACCCTTGACTGTCATGTTAGATCTCTTTATGTAGCATTGCATGAGGTGCTGTAAAGCAGAGAGAAGAAATTAATCTGTATGTGATAAGTGTTCAAATTACAATCAAAATAACATTAGCTCTATTTAAATTAAGCATAATCAACCCAGTAAAACTACACTATGGGGGAAAAAAAAATAAAGTAATTGAATTTTAAATCTACTAAGTGCATACAAAATTTGAAAAACTTTACTCTGTAGACACACACAGACATGAAGAACCAGCATATGACTCTCAACAGTGGTGACAATCAACAAAATGTTGCATGCTGGGTAAAACCTTAGTAAAATCTCCCGTCACGCACTGCAGTATGAAAAATTGTCACCACTGTTGAGGATCGTGTGATAAGTGTGTTTGTCTAAAAACCTGAACTGATTGTCTCGTTTTGTGTCTTTCAACATTGAAGCATTGTGATTTTTTTTTAGTTTTTTTTTTTACTTCAGTTCAGTAATAGCTGAGTGTCAGTCTACTATCCAAAGACAAACACAATTTCATGATGTTCAGTCATCATGAGTTAGAAGCAGAAAAAGCATAAGATCATCTGTTACTGCAAGGTTCAACTCAGCAATGCAAACATGTTTGTTGCGAAAACAATATTGCAATTGCTTTGAATCAAATTGGTTTGAATTAGTAAAAGTGCTTGTGAAACTTTCAAGTCACAAGCAAGTCTTCAAGTCATATTCAAGTCCTCAAAGGGTTAAAGTTAATGAGATAATTAAGTGACTAATTAAATGATGATTGTGCATTAGTGATGAACATCTGCTGTTAACAATCAACATCACCGAAGTAAAGAGAAACACAAGAACTACAACTGAATTTAGCCACAGCCTTCAACTGAAAAGAAAAAAACACTATGTCACCATAATTGTGGTCAAGGTTTGCTTTAAGTAGTGTCTTGACACTTTTACTAATTCAAACCAATTTGATTCAAAGCAATTGCAATATTGTTTTCGCAACAAACATGTTTGCATTGCTGAGTTGAACCTTGCAGTAACAGATGATCTTATGCTTTTACTGTTTCTAACTCATGATGACTGAACATCATGAAATTGTGTTTATCTTTGGATAGTAGACTGTAGAGTTGTGACGTTCGCGAACGAACCGATTCTTTTGAACGGCTCATAAACATGAACGATGGGAGCCGAGTCGCGCTGGAGGGGAGCCGTTCTTTCTGTCATTCATTTTCCCTATGCGTGTTTCACACAGATGCACTCAAATAAGCTCCTCCGCGAGACAGAACAGTTATAGGGGGAGGGGCGCACCCAGCGTGATGATATTAAATTTGCCCAAGGACAAAAAAGAGAGGCAGAAAAAGCCATAAAGTAAGGAACTGCTATGTATTTATTTACATTGCATTTTGTGTTCATTTAAAACTTGTTCTTTTAAAAACATTAAAATGTTCTTTTGTGATACTGTTCTTGTATAGAAATGTTTCACTAAAAGCTGTTTTGCACAGACATTCATTGCAGCCCACTTATTGTTCATTGACTTGAAGGGGCTGATGTCCTATTTGCAAAGTTTACAGTAGTAATAGTATGTAGTATGTAGACATTTCCATTTTATTTATTCTAATTTTATCTACTTTAAATATTTTTTGTTTTCTATCAAAATGTTCTTGTGTGATGTGATAACAATGTTCTTGTGTGGAAGTGTTTGTAGTAAAAGCTGTTTTGCACAGAAATTAATTGCAGCCAGCTTTGTTTTTGATGTTTATTTGTGAGTAGGTATTGTATGAATAACATAAGTATTGGTGTGTCATATCTGAGTTTTAATTATTTGACTACAAATCTCACCTCGTCATTCCTCCCAGTGATTATTTCCAGGATAAACTGAGATGCCCCCAAGCTGGCTTCTTAAAACTGCCTAAATATTTAAAAAGAGCCAAAAGAGCCGTTCTTTTGAACGGCTCTTTGAAAGGAACGGATCATGAAGATCCGGATCCCCTCAAAGAGCCATAAATCCCATCACTAGTAGACTGACACTCAGCTATTACTGAACTGAAGTAAAAAAAAAACTAAAAAAAAAATCACGATGCTTCAATGTTGAAAGACACAAAACGAGACAATCAGTTCAGGTTTTTAGACAAACACACTTATCACACGATCCTCAACAGTGGTGACAATTTTTCATACTGCAGTGCGTGACGGGAGATTTTACTAAGGTTTTACCCAGCATGCAACATTTTGGTGATTGTCACCACTGTTGAGAGTCATATGCTGGTTCTTGATGTCTGTGTGTGTCTACAGAGTAAAGTTTTTCAAATTTTGTATTCACTTAAGGCGGGCGTACACGGTGCGATTTTTGCTGTCGTATGAGTTCGCATGCGATTTTTTTCAATCGTGTGGAAATCGCGTATTCTCGTATGGTCGCGGCTCGTATCATTTGCGATGAATTACGAGCCGAGCAGAGTGGCTTACGAGCACTTCCCGACCTCCCGATCATTTTTAAACATGTCTAAAAAGTTCGTGAGCTATCGGTTTGAATTCGTGCCATTTGTGCTGTTGAACGAGCCGATTTGTTGATTTATCTGAAGTTGACCAATCACAAACTACGAAAACCACAGAAGAAGAAAGACAAAGACGGCAGCTGAAGTCTGACAGGAACAGCGAGCGCTGTATGATGTTTCTAGCAACATATTCCAATGCCTCCTCTCTCTCTCACACACGCATATGTAGTTTACAGGGACTCTCCATAGACGTAACGGTATTCTATACTGTATATCCCCATAAACTACCTCTATCCATCACGGAAAATGCATGTTTAAATTTTCTATTAAACACCGTATAGTATTTTTTAAAGCCATTTGGTTTACGAGGGCACAGTAATTGTCCTCATAAACCATGTTTACATTTTAATACCCATTTCAGATATTTATAAACCATATACAAGAACACACACACAGGGTAACCAAACGTCCTGGTTTCCTATTGCTGAAAAATAACCTGTACGTGTAGGAAACAGTCACGGCTCGTATCAATATTTATATGCAGTTATAAGAGAGGGAGAGCAGTTATATTAGGCTCGTTCCACTTGAACCGCTGCACGCACAGAATGATCACCTGTATGGCATCAAAGTACCGCGAGAGCGATTCGAATGCATTGGATATGTGTGCTCTCATATCGCTCTCTCGGTAATGTCATACAGTGATCCTTCTGTGCGTGCAGCGCTGCTTCAAGTCGAACGCGTCTATCAACTTCGTGCGATTGCTTCTGGAATTCGCAGGTTGTAAAATCGTGTCGTATATCATCTCGTCCGTACGATTTTCAGATAAACTCACTCGTGCCGTGTGCGTGGACATATGATCTCCCTACCATCCGAATTCGCACCGTGTACGCCCGCCTTTAGTAGATTTAAAATTCACTTACTTTATTTTTTTTTTTCCCATAGTGTAGTTTTACTGGGTTGATTATGCTTAATTTAATTAATGTTATTTTGATTGTAATTTGACCACTTGTCACATACAGATTAATTTCTTCTCTCTGCTTTACAGCACCTCATGCAATGCTACATAAAGAGATCTAACATGACAGTTAAGGGTCAAGAGCCCCACTAAAGCAAACACTGATCTCCGTTATGGTTGCATCACTTTAACCAATAAAACATCAACATCTGATCCTCTGTAATTCTCAACAACAGCAGGTGTTCATCATTAATGCACAATCATAATTTAATTAGTCACTTAATCATCTCATTAACTTTAACCCTTTGAGGACTTGGGATATGACTTGAAGACTTGCTTGTGACTTGAAAGTCCCAACTCTGGTAAAAGCTGAATGTCAGTCAACAATCCAAAGAAGACTATCTCATGATGTCCAAGTCATCATGAGTTATAAGCAGAAAAAGCATAAGATTATCTGTCACTACAAGGTTGAATTCAGCAAGGCATACATGTTTGTAGCAAAAACAACATTGAAATAGTTTTGAACCAAATTGCTTTGAATTAGTAAAAGGGTCAAGAGACTACCTAAAGCAAACCCTGACCACAATTATGGTGACATAGTGTTTTTTTTACAGTTTAAGGCTGTGGCTAAATTCAGTTGTAGTTCTTGTGTTTCTCTTTACTTCGGTGATGTTGATTGTTAACAGCAGAAGTTCATCACTAATGCACAATCATCATTTAATTAGTCACTTAATTATCTCATTAACTTTAACCCTTTGAGAACTTGGATATGACTTGAAGACTTGCTTGTGACTTGCAAGTCCCACCTCTGCTGTCTATTAAATGCCACTCCAATTATGAGATGGCGATTTTAGCGGTGATCACGGAAGCAGCTTTACTGATTAGATGCGCATGATCATATCGCTCGATATATCGCCCAGCCCTACTTGCAAGTCCCACCTCTGCTGTCTATTAAATGCCACTCCAATTATGAGATGGCGATTTTAGCGGTGATCACGGTAGCAGCTTTACTGATTAGATGCGCATGATCATATCGCTCGATATATCGCCCAGCCCTAGTCAAGAGCACAATTAAACCAAACACTTATCTCCATGATGCTGGCATCATTTTAACCAATAAAACATCAACATCTGATCCTCCGTAATTCTCAATAACAGCAGGTGTTCATCACTAATGCACAATCAATAGTCACTTAATTATCTCATTAACTTTAACTCTTTGAGGACTTGGGATTTGACTCAAGACTCGTTTGTGACTTGGAAGAAATGACTTGGTTCCTCCTCTGGTGAAATCGTCTGGTGAGTTCATGGGTGGAACAAAAATCTGGCAGGACTTTTACTCTTTGGCCCCTGGACTTCCCACCTCTGCAGGAGGGTGGCAGCGCAGCCAAATCTTCACCAGACAGCTGTCCCTCTGATGCTGAGATCGACATCTGGTCGGGAGGAGGCCCACTGGATAATGCTGGTACGCTCTCGTCTGTCGGCCACCAGAACAAGCCCCAGATCATGGCAGCGGAAATGGGACTCCGCCCCCCTGAAGGTAGCAGAGCCTGGTTCGCAGCTCCGAGATGGTCATCTTCCCACAGTGAGAACATGATTCATCCACGAAGGTGCTCGACGCCCAGACACGTGAGGCAGCGATCGTGACCATCACCCATTGCCAGGTAACGACCGCACCCAAAAACGCATGGGTGAAACAACTTCCTTATAAGGATGATCCATCGTCTTTACAAAGACACACCCATGAAGCTCTTTTAGAGAAATTTGCTCTTTAGGAAATGCTCTTTTAGTGCTGAGGAACACAGGGGAATTGGCCGCTTACAACACGTCATGGGTAGTGCAGCCTGAAGTGTGCAATCCACTAGACACAGGAATGACCGCCGCTGAAGCGCTGTCTCACAAACACGAAGCTTCCGAAAGCATGCTGAACTCGTAGTTCACATCAGACACAGTTGAGCAGAATGATACTAACGCTCGGCTCCAAAGCCATAAGTTGGTATGCATCGCACCTGCTGCCTTCTTTGCATACCAATGTGCATTGGCTCATTTAGTTTACACTCGAAGTAGATTGGTCTATCGAAGCGATATCCCATTTTAGTCGGTCACTGGCGTGGTGACGAGAGTGACCGACTGAAAGGGAACCCAGGCTGCATGGCACCAGTAGTTGCATTTCCACTGTTGGGTTAAAGCGGGCATGCTAGAGTCTGCCAGAGTCTGCCAGTGCCAGTTGCATTTCCACAGTCACTTCCAGCTTGATCTTGCCTCGTCGGTGCTTCCTTGGGGCCAATGGCCCGTTTTTTTTTGCCCCGACGAAAACCTTGGGCCAAAGAGGGTCAGCTGGGGCTAGAGGAGTGGTTATGAACAAAGGTGGATTTTCTCCCCATCTGCAGTGTGTCAGTGCCACAGATCATTTCAGAAAACTGACAGCTATTAAGCTTAAAACTTTTTTTAAATAAGTCAGCAGCGAGTGCTTGAAATAACTTGATCCGATGTGGATTATAATCATCATACAAGGCAGAAATATTCATAAGTGATGCAAAAGACTGCAAGCTAGGCATTAACATTACCATAGTAAACATGGTAAATGTGACTACTTGAAGAAATCAGACTCTTATTCTGTATCACAATTGTGTATTTATTTAGAATTTTTTTTAATCCGTCATAAATCTCGGCTCCAGAGTTCCGCTCTGCATATATGTCATAAAAAAATAATAACCTAATATTTTTGTTCAGGAGCTTTTATAAAAATATAGAACTTATCATTTTTTCAAATATGTGATGCATATAGGTTAATGTGACTTCAAATAAACAAAAACAGACTCTCTGTTTATTTGTTTATTTCTCTGTGACTTTTTTTCAATCCTGATAAATTAATTCATTATGATCAGTGTATCATTTATTATAGTAAAAAAAAAAAATGTTTTGGGGTTTAAATATTTAACAAAGCATGCAAACAAACGGCAACTTTTATCATGTTCGTTTTGTGATCGCACTTGTTCTAGTGACTTATTTCTTATTAGTTTTCATATAACTTCTCTTTGTTGCTGAAATGATGAAGTTGCCTGACGTTGTTCCAGAGAGTCGTGTAAAGAACGGGTTTTAGTGAAGCGCTGTGGAGCTTCTGGCAAGACAGTGGAAACGCAGCGCTATTTTGGCCTCGCTGCTACTGGCCCGAGGCTATTAGCCTCACATGGCCCGATTAAAGCACTGGCTCACACTGGCTCGACAGTGGAAAAGCAGCTAATGAAGCACTGTCACTATCAAGCCCAAGAAATATCCAAGTACTCCTCGCTGCAGAATGTAGAGCGGTGACATCACATATGTACGTCACGTATGCACGGATGCGCAGTAACGTATATGTATTTACTGTAAATACACGTGCATGCCGTACTGACTGGCATTAATGCGCATGTCCAGGTTCATTCACTTCCGGATGTTCGTAAGGTATGGTTGATTTGATATTCAGTGGAAGTATGTCAAAAATCATTTAATTACTTTTGTTTTCTTAAAAATGTGAGTTTGTGTAAATGGCTTTTAATCATAGAGAGTGTCATTACAAATGTGTGATTTCAAACATTTAAGACATGTTTTATGATATAGTATTCAAAGTGCTGGTCTTATTTAAAAGTCTTATTTCACCTAAAATGAACCTTTAAAGATGTCTTAAAATAGAGCACAAAGACTTTATTAATATAAGTAATGCCATTGATACTTCCATGCATTGCAAAAAATAAAAAATCATATTTTAATCTTTTTCATTAACTAACATTATCAAAGATTAATAGATACGGTAACACATTTATTGTTCAATGTTAGTTCATGTTCATTAATACATTAACTAGTGTTTACCAATGACACCTTGTTGTAAAGTGTTACCTCTTAAATTCTGTTCTGTTTTTGTTTTTCTATTATAGACAGTATTGCCCTCAAATATAAAATTTTCAAATTGAAAACTTAAAACTTTTAAGCTATGCTTTCTCAAGCCAAGCCGACCTAAATTTTGACATCAACTAATTAAATTTAGTTGATGCTAATGTTGGTTATAAAATAAATATCCTGGGTACTTTACAGACAAAGCAAATAACACTTTTTCTAACAACATCCTATTATATATTTAAAAAGACATTTAAAATGTTTGCTTGTATGGCTCTTCTGCCTTTCTTCAAAATTATTTTAATATTGTTTTAATATTGTCTGTCCTTTCATGTAAATTGGGTGTTGTGAACTTGACAACCTGGGAACTGGAGTGCACTGTCTGCACAATACAACCTGCACTGTTAAAAATCGCTGTAAAAAAACGGCCAATTTTCGACAGTAAAATACTGTTTTTCATTAAAACAGTGCATTCTGGGTAATATTCATCGTTTTCGAGAAGTAGCCTGCTGCAATATATCGTAAATTAACAACGTTCAAAGTCGACACTCAGCGGCTGTGTTTCAAATCACACCCTACACCCTCATTCACTATTCCCTACATGAGTTTACTAATATAGTCCACCTGACAGAGAGAATGAACACTAATGAGTGAATTCAGACACTGATCAACAGCTGCTGTTAATGAGTAGAATCACTGAAGAAAAAAAAAACAACAAGACAAACACATGAAATACAACTGACTTCAGCCACAGCCTTAGATGAAATCAACTGAAGATTTAAACGATCAACAAACAGCTTCACCAACTTCACACATTACTAACCAGACTGACTTTATTTCTGTCAGATCAGAGAACAGAGATCAAAAGATCTTATTGAGAATTAAAGAGATTTAGATGATAATGTTACTGTTTCGTTTAGCGTCACCATTGTGGAGATCAGTGTTTGCTTTAGTTGGGCTCCTGACCATTGACTTTTGCACTTTAAATTTTGTTTTATTGCTATATTTGTATCTTTATGATGCATCTGTTACAGCAGTATTAATTTTGATAGTCAAGTGATTATGGTTGTTTCTAACAGGCGTGATCTACTAGACTGACTTAAAGTGTTGCTATAATTATTAAATATTAATTTGGTGTTTAAATATTTGAGTGAATGACACTTCAATTTTGTAAGATTGAAAAGTAGTGTGATAACCAGTATTTATGGATTTAACGACTAGTTTTAGTTAAAAAGTATTTCGGGCAGCAGTCCCCACAACACTCAAAGAGAGAACTCAACAATCAGCATATGAATCTCAACAATGGTGACAATCAAAAGGTTCATGATGCAATGCATGCTGGGTACCAGCACAGGATAAAACTCATCCATGATTCCCAGCATGCATTGCGGCATGAATAAATTATGCCCCTGAATTGTTCACTTATTTTCTTGAATTCTTATGTGCTTATAATTTTGCATTTGTTTTAAGTTTTAGTAGCATGTGTTGTGATGTTCAGAACTGATCTTTTCATTTATTTTGTGGATTGTCACCATTGTTGTGATTCATACGCTGATTCTTGATATTTCTGTCTAAATTTCATCTAAGGTTTTTTTTTTTTTTTATTATGAGTGAAATTTTCTTAACAGTAGTATCAATATTCAATAAGAGAAGAGACACGGGATTAGATCAGAAATAATAGTATTTGTTCTTGACAATCTATAAACAACAATATCAGATTTTTTTTCTTCTGTGTACTTTTGTTTTGCTATAACAAGTTCCAAAGACGCATTGTTACAGCATGTAAAAAAAAAAAAAAAAAAAACCTCAGTTGTTGAAAAGTCATGTTCAAGAGCCCAACTAAAGTAAACACTGATCTCCATCATGGTAGTGAAAAAAAACACCTAAACCTATTTAACTCTCCATAAGTTCTTCTGTAGACATCTGACAGAAATAAAGTCAGTCTGGTTAGTAATGTGAATCTGGTGAAGCTGTTTTAGTAGTTGTTTAATCAGATCTTGAGAGATTTGATGTATTCTTTTATTCAGTTGATTTCATCTAAGGCTGTGGCTGAAGTCATTTGTAGATCTTGTGTTTCTCTTTCCTTCAGTGATTCTGCAGGTGTTTATCACTTATGCTCAATCATCAATTAATCACAGAATTATCTCATTAACTTCACTGATTCAGTGTTACTCTAACACTATGTAGTGTGCACACATTATAAGTGTTCATTTAAAACTGAGGATTTTCTTGTGGGGTTTAAAGGGTTAAAGATTTAAGATGAAGAAAAAACAGCATGAAACATAATTTAACAGTAATAAACTGTAATTAATTTACAGGAAACAAACTGTAAAAAAACAGTTATTTACTGGCACCCCTGCTGCCAGTAAATAACTGTTTTTCTACTGTTTCTTGCCGTAAATTAATGGTTGCCCGCAAAAATAAGTGTTTTTCTACAGTTTTTTGCCGTCAAGTCAAGGAAAAACAGTAATATACTGTAAAATGTAAACGTCAGATTTACCAAATGAAAAAAAAGTTAATTTAACTAAAATATTTGTGAACATCCATAGAAAAAAAATAGGCAAAGTCATACACTGATAATGAGAGTAAATACTGAACTTGACTGCATTAATGTGTGTTTGCACAAGAGAGATCGTTTAGTTTAATGTAGTTTTGTTGTTCACCATTGTGCTGGAGAGTAGAGCCGGTGCTTCAGTCAATGATGAGCCACAAATTCAGATTTTCTGCTGCTTTATATAAAGGCAGTAAATGTGGAGTTGCTGATACAGTGATGATCTCTGTGTTGAGTATTTCAACACATACATGTGTAATACAGCTGACAATGAGCCGCAGTGATTCGAGTAAAAGTCATGTATTTAGTTACTTTATTACTGCACATTACAAGTGTAAGAAATATTCCTTCTCAGTGGACTCAAATGAAATAAGTTCATAGTACTAACATCGTAGGAATGCTAGTTTTAAAAACTCGAACTGTTTGAAGCAGTGGGAGTGGAGTTAATTTCCATGGTAGAATTTACGGTAAAATACTGGTAAATTAATGGTTAAGAGCTGTAAATTAACAGTACTTTACTGGCACCCCTGCTGCCAGAAAATTACTGTTATTTAACGGCAACATTTTTTACAGTGTGAGTTCTGGGTGTTATGTTCTCTTACCCAGTGCCTGCGGTGCAGTAAGATATTTAAAGACTGCCCACCTGGGCGTATGGGGAATGGCAGGAGGAGAGTTCTGCATGGGCTTTATTCATTCAAAGAATTTGAGGGCTACTCCTCGGCTGATTGTTTTATCAGTGATGGAGGTGAATTTCAGAATGAAATTTCTTTCTGGTGTCATGTCTATAGTCTTAATGTATATTTGTATATGTAATTATATTTTATGTTATATTCTTTGAAATAAAAACATTTAAAAAAAATCACTGGCTGTGTGTGACGAGTGGGGTGGGGCCGAGGGCAGTGGGAACGAGGAACTGCCGGTTCCCGCCTCTTTCTTCCGGATCAAATATGAAGGTTTTATTATTACAGTGGTGCCGAAACCCGGGAGAAGGAGGGACGCACTGCTGAAGTACCCTCGCCGCTGTGATGAATCCGCAGTGCCATCGAGCAGGCGAGGAGTGTGCCGCCATGGACGCTCGAGGCGGTGGGCTGGAGTGAGTTGCCGGGGACGGGCGAGCTCGCTGCCGGCCGCCCGCGATGTAGAGGGGCAGCTGCCATCCGTGAGGGAGCGGAGGAGTCGGCGCCGTTCGCCAGGGGGCGGAGCCTGCTGCCTCCGTGAAGGTATCTGGAGGAACAGGGGACGGGCGACTCCTGCCGGATGCTCAATACCGGAGGAGCTGGAGGACTGTCGTGCCATCCGCCGAGGGCTGTCCAGTGCCGCCGCCAGGCACCGTGGAGGAGATCACCCAGCTGGTGGAGGGTCGAGCAGCAGTGCGTCTGGGAACCTGAATTTTTTTTTCCTCTCTCCCCTCTCTCGTTGGATTGAGGGGGGGAGTAGAGCGCAGTCTCGAGGGTACCCCCGGCCTGCGAGGGAGTAACCCCAGAGTGCAGTCTGGACGATGGGGCGGGGCGACACTTCGAGGCGGAGCGACACGTGTCGCCCCGCCCATACTTGTTTTCCCCGCCTTTGACATTTTCCTCCGAGCCAGCAGGGGGCAGTTTGCGTTGAAACAAACAGAACGGTGGCAACTACAGCAGCAGAGTAATAACGCTATTCCGTTGATTGCTTGAGGTGAGTAAAAGTGGTTGTGTAAATATCTTATAATATGAAATGCGATGTTCGATCATTTATTTATCCATGGTACGTTCAATTTGAATAATTATTGTTAATAATTGTTATAAATTGCTCATTTTATTGTTCTTTGTGGATTGTAACAGTACACTCTGTACATGGCTTTAGTTCATATGTTCGATTTTACAGAGGTATGGCATCACATTTGTCAAGTTATTTGAACAGACATGCATGATTTTTGTGTGTATATTATTATTATTATTATTATTATTATTTTTCAGGATGACATGATCAGGAGGTGGTGGTGTTCTGTTCTCCTGGACAGCTTTACTCCGCAAATGTATGTAGCTGTTTGAATGTTGCTACATGAAACATTACTCTGTACTATATCTAGCAATATACCTACCTCTTGACATTTGTTCTTTTAGAGCTCAACCACTGAGGGGAGGAACTTCACCATTCACCATGTCTTCAGGCAGAGTCCAGCAAAGCAGGTTATTACATTCATTAAGAACTAATAATTACATATGTGTGTACATGCAGAGGTATTTTAGTTATTACAGCTACATAGTTGTTCAGATGTGAAATTGGTATTATGTACAAGTACTATATTGGTCAATACTGTGGATTATTTAATATATAACTATCAGTTAACATCAGCATCAAAGACATTTAAAAACATTTCAGCTTAATTCATTTTCAGACAGCAGCAAGTTTTTTTAATAACTTCTGTTTGCGATCTAATGTGGATTTTGTTCACCATATAAGATAGAAATATTTATATTCAATGTAAAAGATCTTCATGTGGATCATGCTTACAAATATATACAAATATCTCACTGGATTATTACAATTAATGGCAAAATGAATGTGTGGAAATGTAAACTAATATATCCTACTGACACACAACAGCAAAAGATATAAATAATTGGCTTAAAACTGTTTTTTTTCAATGTGAAAATACTAACACTAATACTTCTGCACAGTACTGTATATATTAACATTTTATTAGTGGTATTGTAAAAGAATGAGTATGCAGTTGTGACAACAATCTATAGAGTTTTTAATGAGAGTTTGTTTAAAGCAAGGTTGTCTGTATTCAGTGTTTATATAATGTTTAATAACTTTTATATACATATATAAATAAACCTATGTATGTTTTTGATTCAACAGCTTCCACTGGAAATCCTCAGGGAAGTTATTTTGTCGGCGGGTGACTCTGCATATTTGACACTTTCTCTGGTTTGCAGATGGTTTAGGGTTGTGCTCCGAAGTTTTTCGGAAAGCGGCACAGTTTGCCTGGCTAGAGAGTAAGATTTCCCCGTTTAATGCTCATTCTCCAATTGAATTTTGTAGTAGAAGGCTGTTAAACTTTTTTTGTATTATTATTATTATCTTTCCTGTATTTTGTCTTTACACTATAAGTTGTGGCCAACTGGAAGAATTGTCCTCCTGTCTCCTGACCGGAACGAGTTCAGACGGATGTACAGCATCAGGGAACGCTTGCAGTGCAGAGCCCTTTTCAAGTTTAACCCACCAGGGTACAGGGAAGAGACCGGCGTGGTGATCTTCTGGGCTTTTGTTTACAAAAGATTTTGTTCCAAGGACTGTTTTTTTTTGTTGCATGAAACACATTTGTGTGTTAAGTTAATTGAAGGGAAATAGAGAATGGGCTGAGATCAACTGGTTTTGATTATTAATTGATGTAATTTAAAGTTAAACTTTGCACTGTATAATGTTTTAATAAAAAGCTATGGAAAACACGTGCATGACAACAGGTTTCAGTCATTTACATCAGTCTATCATTCTTTAAGGTTTCTCATATTTGATGATAACATGATTTGCTATGCATTGCTCATAATGGATTCTTAGTTTAGTTGTGACAGGATTGTGAGGATTATGTCACGGTAGGAAATCCAGTGTTTCCTCCGTGTCATGTTTTGTTATTGTTTTTGTACTTACGTTGTCCCCATGTGCTCGTTTAGTTGATTGTCATCACCTGGGTGTTGATTGTCTCGCTCCAGCTGATCTCCATCACACCTCAGCTACTTATACTCACCTCGCTCTCTCTCTGTTGTCAGATCCTCTCTCATGTCTCCGTGTCCTAGTTGGATTACCGTCTTCCGTGTTCGTATGTTGGATTGGATTAGTGTTGTCGTCCTCGTGTCAGTGTTCCGGTCTGTTCCTGGTTTCACCCATTGACCTCCTTCACCTGCACCATCGACTTCACCCTCCAGCTCCTCTCACGCCACCGTAGACCTTCCTTGCCATTGCCAACATTCTGGACTCTCTTTCTAATAAACATCATCTTATTACCTGCAATTGCTTCCTCCTCATTTACCTGTCGTTACAGAAGGATCTGACCATCATGGAAGCAGCAGGTAATCGCTCCCCATCTCAGCTGGAGGACGTTTTGCAGAGAGTCGCTGATCGTATGGAACGCCAAGACAAGGCGATAGATGAGATGGGTCGAGCTTTCCAAGCAATGGTGACGAAGGTGTCCGAGCTCGCTCTCCAGGCTCAACATCAACAACAACCGCCACCCGCTGCGCCTCCCACACCACCCACACCGCCGATCGTCTCCGGAGGGATTTCCCAGCCCGAACCACGCCTCCCCATTCCGGAGAAATATGCGGGTGAGCCAGAGTTTTGTCGTTCATTCCTGTCTCATTGTTCTCTGCACTTCGCCATGCAGCCCCGCACGTTCTACACCGAGGAAATGAAGGTGGCATTCGTCTTGTCACTACTGACGGGAAGGGCTGCCCTCTGGGGGACGGCGGTGTGGGAGAATCAAGACAGCTGCTGTGCCTCGTTCCACGCCCTTTCGGAGGAGATGAGACGGGTCTTCGACCGCTCCGTCGCCGGGAGGGAAGCGGCTAGACTTCTCACGGACCTTCGTCAAGAGGACAGGTCCGTATCCGATTACTCGATTGAGTTCCGCACCCTGGCGGCGGAGTATAAGTGGAACGAAGAGGCGCAGTGGGATCACTTCCTGCATGGGCTGGCTGACCGCATCCAACAGGAGATCCGCGCCGTCGAGCTCCCCACTTCTCTCAATAGCCTGATTGATCTCACCATCAGAGTTGACAACCGACTCGATCAAGCCGCCAGACGGAGGGGGAGAGCAGTTCTCGCGAACAGACCGGAGGCTCAGTGTCAGCGCTCAGAGGTTGCGGTCAGCCCACCGGGAGATCTTGAACCCATGCAGGTGGGGCGAGCTCGGCTCTCCCGGGAGGAGAGGATCAGGCGGAGATCCCTGGGACTATGTTTATACTGCGGCAGCCAAGAACATCATATCCAGCGTTGTCCGGTAAAAGACCAAGCCCGATAGTAAAACTGAGGCTACTATCGGGTGGGATCTCTGCCAGGAAGACCTCATCTACATCGACACTCCTTCCGGTGAGTCTACGGTGGTCCACCCACGCACTCGATCATCACGCTTTGTTGGATTCTGGGGCAGAGGGTAGTTTCATGGACTTCGAGTTCGCTTGTAAGCTTAACATTCCTCTCACCTCCCTCAAACACCCCATTGCACCCTTTGCTCTCAACGGACACAGATTACCAGTCATCACACAGACCACATTACCTGTTTCTCTCATCACATCTGGCAACCATACTGAGGAGATCTCATTCTACATCACGGACTCACCTCAATCCCCCATCGTTCTCGGTCACACCTGGCTTCAGAAACACAACCCCAGGATCAATTGGCGCCTTGGATCTGTGGTTAGCTGGAGTGAGGAATGTCATTTGTCTTGTCTTTTGTCTGCTGGTGTTAATGTTTCTGAGTCTGTGTTTCAGGGGGAAGCAGTGGATTTGGCTAACGTGCCCGCGGAGTACCACGACCTGAAGGAGGTGTTCAGTAAGTCTCGTGCTGATTCTCTTCCTCCTCATCGTCCCTATGACTGTGCGATAGAGTTATTGCCAGGTACTTCTCCGCCTAAGGGCAAGTTATATTCTTTGTCTATTCCAGAGACGGCGGCCATGGAGAAATATATATCCAGTTCTCTAGCAACGGGGTTTATCCGCCCTTCTTCTTCTCCAGCGGGGGCGGGGTTCTTTTTTGTGGGAAAGAAGGACGGATCCTTGCGACCTTGCATTGACTACCGAGGGCTGAACAACATAACGGTAAAGAATACCTATCCTTTGCCACTTATGTCTTCAGCTTTTGAGAGGTTGCAGGGAGCGTCCGTTTTCACTAAATTGGACTTACGTAATGCTTATCATTTGGTCCGCATCAGGGAGGGGGATGAGTGGAAGACTGCCTTTAACACCCCTAGAGGCCATTTTGAGTACTGCGTGATGCCGTTCGGGCTAACCAACTCGCCGGCAGTCTTTCAAGCACTCGTTAATGACGTGTTGCGAGACATGGTCGATCTGTTCATATATGTTTACCTGGATGACATATTGATTTTTTCTTCGTCTCTCCAGGAACACGTGCAACACGTACGACGAGTGCTTCTGCGGTTGCTAGAGAATGGATTGTTTGTCAAGGCGGAGAAATGCGTTTTTCATGCACAGTCTGTTTCTTTTCTAGGACACATCATTTCGACTGAGGGTGTTCGCATGGATCCTGAGAAGGTTAAGGCTGTGGTAAATTGGCCATCCCCAGAGTCTCGCAAGGCCCTGCAGAGATTTCTGGGGTTCGCCAATTTTTACCGGCGTTTCATTCGCAATTTCAGCCAACTAGCCGCTCCTCTGACCGCCTTGACCTCCCCTAGTTTGACGTTCAGGTGGTCAGACGCAGCTGAGGCTGCGTTTGCCAAACTGAAAAGCTGCTTTGTTTCAGCTCCCATTCTCGTCACCCCTGATCGCTCACGTCAATTCATAGTGGAGGTCGACGCGTCAGAGGTGGGGGTAGGAGCAGTGTTATCCCAACGCGCATCCTCAGACGGAAAGGTGCATCCGTGCGCGTATTATTCTCACCGTTTATCTCCTGCAGAAGTTAATTATGACATTGGCAATCGAGAGTTGTTGGCAGTCAAACTTGCACTGGAGGAATGGCGTCACTGGCTTGAGGGGTCGGGTGTACCTTTCATTGTATGGACGGACCATAAGAATCTCGAATACATTAGAACCGCCAAAAGACTTAACTCCAGGCAGGCTCGGTGGGCATTGTTTTTCGGTCATTTCGATTTTACACTTTCTTACCGGCCGGGTTCCAAAAACATCAAACCCGATGCTTTATCCCGTCTTTTTGAGCGTTCCGATCGTACTGCTACTCCCGAGCCCATTTTACCGGGGACCATCATTATCTCCGCGCTCAGATGGGAGGTCGAATCGAAGGTGTTGACCGCCTTAGAAGGGGTAACGCCCCCGGCTCGTTGCCCACCGAACCGATTGTTTGTGCCGGAGGGGTTACGGTCAGACGTTCTCCAGTGGGGTCATTGTTCCAGTGTTGCTTGTCACCCAGGGGTTAGTAGAACTAGATTTCTAGTCAAGCAACGATTTTGGTGGCCTGGTATGGCTCGTGACGTCCACGATTTCGTCTTGGCTTGTTCAGTTTGCGCTATTGGTAAGACCTCCAATCGACCTCCAGATGGGTTACTCTTACCGCTGTCTGTCCCTTCAAGACCCTGGTCCCACATTTCGCTAGATTTTATCACCGCCCTCCCGCCCTCTAAAGGCAATACGGTGATTTTAACCGTAGTGGACCGGTTCTCGAAGGCGACTCATTTTATTCCCTTGCCCAAATTACCTTCAGCCAAGGAAACAGCGGTAGCTGTCATTGACCACGTCTTCCGCATACATGGCCTTCCGACAGACGTGGTTTCTGACAGGGGTCCCCAATTTGTGTCCAAATTTTGGCGAGAATTTTGTAAATTGTTAGGAGCGACTGTTAGTCTTTCTTCCGGGTTCCATCCCCAGAGCAATGGTCAAACCGAACGAGCCAATCAGGATGTCGAGAGGGTTTTGCGATGTTTGGCTTCCAGTAATCCTTCGTCCTGGTGTCAGCAACTCTCAGTTGTGGAGTACGCACACAACTCTTTGCCAGTGTCATCTACGGGCATGTCTCCATTTAAGTGTAGTTTAGGGTACCAACCACCTAATTTTGTCAGTACGGAATCCGAGGTTTCGGTCCCCTCCGCACACGCACTAGTCCAGAGGTGTCACCGCACCTGGACCAGAGCTCGCAGAGCTCTGCTCCAGGCTAGGTCGCGCACCAAGGCTAAGGCCGATCGCCACCGGTCGAAGCCTCCCCGTTACGTCGTCGGTCAAAGAGTGTGGCTTTCTACCCAGAATATTCCTATGCGTTCCGTTTCTAACAAACTTGCTCCCAAATTTATTGGCCCGTTTTCTATTACCAAGATTATTAATCCGGTAACCGTGCGTCTTAGCCTTCCTCCGGCGTACAGGAGGATTCATCCCGTGTTCCATGTGTCCAAAATTAAATCGGTGATTTCTTCCCGTCTTAATCCGCCTGCCCCGGTTCCCCCCCCGCCTCGTCTCGTTAATGGGGAAACCACCTATTCGGTTAATCGTATTCTGGACTCTAGACGGAGGGGACGCGGTTTTCAGTACTTGGTGGATTGGGAGGGTTACGGTCCGGAGGAGAGAAGCTGGGTTCCTGCTCGGGACATATTGGATCACCACCTTATAGATGATTACAATCTACAGGTAAAGCAGGCTGGGAACGTCAGGTGACGTCCTAGGGGAGAGGGTACTGTCACGGTAGGAAATCCAGTGTTTCCTCCGTGTCATGTTTTGTTATTGTTTTTGTACTTACGTTGTCCCCATGTGCTCGTTTAGTTGATTGTCATCACCTGGGTGTTGATTGTCTCGCTCCAGCTGATCTCCATCACACCTCAGCTACTTATACTCACCTCGCTCTCTCTCTGTTGTCAGATCCTCTCTCATGTCTCCGTGTCCTAGTTGGATTACCGTCTTCCGTGTTCGTATGTTGGATTGGATTAGTGTTGTCGTCCTCGTGTCAGTGTTCCGGTCTGTTCCTGGTTTCACCCATTGACCTCCTTCACCTGCACCATCGACTTCACCCTCCAGCTCCTCTCACGCCACCGTAGACCTTCCTTGCCATTGCCAACATTCTGGACTCTCTTTCTAATAAACATCATCTTATTACCTGCAATTGCTTCCTCCTCATTTACCTGTCGTTACAGATTAATGAGGTTTTCAGTAGTGCAGTTCAGAAAACAAATAACAGAAAGTAACAAGTGTTTTTGGGCAAGTTCTTGAGAACCTTTATAGTTCCTTCCTTGCAAAAAGTAACCATGGATTTATTGTAGTAAAAATATTTGTTGGCACATTAATTACTGTGAGCTGTAATTATAAAAACACCATAGTTTTACTATAGTTACTGTAGCAGAACCATAGTAAATTTTCGTAGGGGCCAAGGGAATGTTCAGAATATTATTGGTGACGTTCAGAGACTGGTGACAATTTGTTACACCCACGACACACACACACACACACACACACACATATATATATATATATATATATATATATATATATATATATATACACACACACACACACACACACACATATATATGTATGTATATATTATTTGAATATATAAATCAAGGTACTCCATGACTATCTACATAACCATACTTCGCATAATATTGCCGTGTCATTTTCAAACCAGCGAGTAATGCAGAGGTAGCGTCTACACTACAGCCATTGAGGGAGTAGACCATTTATTTTTATTCTGTTCGTCGTAATCCAAAACTCTTTGTATTTATACGGTATGTTGTGGAAATGCAACAATAAATGCAAAAACACAACATGTATATTCACTTTTTAATTTATATTAAAAGTTTTTTCATCTTCGTGTCTACTTCCGCATTCCAATCCTGCTAATAGCGTCATAATTCTCTATACCAATAAGCTGTAAAATCGTCACTCATCTGTACACCAATAAGCTCATCTTAATCATAAACCAATAACCGCTGAGGTGGGCGGGGCGACACGTGTCGCTCCGCCCCAACGTGTCGCCCCGCCCCATCGTCCAGACTGCACTCTGGGATACTTGCTGCGAGGGGCGATGGGGGTATGTGACGAGTGGGGCGGGGCCGAGGGACGTGGGAACGAGGAGCGAGACCCACCGGTCTCGAGTCCCACGGAGGAGATGGAAGGATATAAAACTGGAGCGACGACAGTGGAGAGAGGACCAGGCCTGGGCTTTATTTATGCTTTGGTTTTTATTTCTGTTTTGTGTTTATTTTTGTAATTAAAGTCTTCATTTTGATTGTCCGCTGGTTCCCGCCTCCTTCTTCCGGATGAATATGAAGGTTTTATTATTACTCTGTGTCAGTGGCTGTCTGCACTAATTGCAACTAGCTATATATTATATTTACACTATGTTAAAATAGTATTATAAATAGCAGAAAAACATGCTAATTGCAAATAGTTGCAATTATCTGCACCTCAGTATTGTAGTACATTATAAAACAGTATGGAGTAATTACTTATTGAGTGTAAATTATAATTTAATTCATATTATTAAATGTATGCTAACTTATTGGGAAAATAAAGCCCTCCCTCACAACTTTTAGATTTTTTCTTTAATTTTTATTGAAAATGAATGCTTTTATTATGTGATTTTGAAATTTGAAAAGGGAGGAAAAAAACTTTGTCAAAAGGCAGATTCGAACCCGAGTCGAGCACATCAAAATGTTAATAACACACATTTCACCGTCTGCACTATTAGAGTTGACGACTGAATGTTAATATATTGTAAATAAAATACTACACAGATATTGCTGAATAAATTCCATATAATTTTACCTCAGATAAAACATGGTTAAAATAATGGATATGTGCTCTTTGCTGTATTATATTTTACTGTTGTTTTTTTTTTTCATCTTTTTACACCTTAATGTTCTTTAATACTTTTACATTTTATTAGAGTTTTCTGTTTGGTATGCGCATAGGTTTTAATGCACGCGCCACGTGAAAACAACTAACGTCCTGACACAATGCAAATTACACACGCATGCGCTGTCACCATGTTAATGCACATGCATGTTATGGACATACCTTACGTCACTTTGCACATGTGCCGTAAACATAATGTCACTGTGCTACAGTCTGCAGCGAGTAGTGTCTCGATAGGAAACTCTAATTTCTGTGAAAATGAACCTGAAGATTTGGATCATCTTTTCTGTTTGTGTGAAGTTGTATAGACTGTTTCAACGGCATCAACATAAACAAACGTTAATGCACGTGAGCGCTTTTGTGGACCTAACTTAACTTCCGGTAGACTCCAAATAGAATCAATAACAACAGTCAAGTCCCTCTAGAGTAGATATTTTTTGATAACAAACAAAATATGTTTGCTGCGTGGATCAGGCGGACTTAATGAAAATGCAAATTCATTCTTTGCCCGCAGGAGATGTTTTAAAGCATAGACATAAAGCGCGAGAAATAGAGGTTTCCCCAGTAACAGCTGTAAACAAAGCAGAGCTGGTACGCTCACACGCGGCTTTATCACGCATATAACATGCAAGTCCTAGGCTACTTCAGAAATACAGCGATATAAAAACAACTGTGCCTCGTTTTGATATTTAAACATAAATGTAAGGAATTATTATTATTAAACGTGCAGTACGTTACGTAATGTTATGTTACTCTTGTTTATTTAACGAAGCCTTTTTGAAAATCGATCAGTTTCAAAATTGTGGCGAGTCTCCAAAAATAAATAAATGTATGGGAAACACATCCCGCAGCACAACCACCTGAGCCCAACTTCAGTTTACTAATCACCTTGGCTTTAACTGCGTTTGTAGATGGCACCGCAGCCTGACCGATATAACACAGACCGGAAGTTAACTTAGGTCCAGGCGCGTGCGCCCGATGAAACCGTCTATAAAGGTTTTGGCTGGACCTTCAACAACTGTTTGTCTCCAAAGGAATTCAGAAGATGAATCTAACAATTAATGATATTTTTTTTTTTTTTTTTATCATGAAAAACTGAACGACTACATTGCAACATTAAACTGTAAAATTTTAAGTTGGTTTGCAGTGCGATGCACTTAATGCCTCATCTGTGGTTATTCTTCAATATTATTCAATAAGGTTCATTAGTTAATTACACTAGTTAACATATATAAATAACATAAATAATAATGAACAATATTTCCAAAGCATATATTTATCTTACTTCATGTTAATTTCAGCATTTAATTATGCGTAGTTGTGTTTGTAAACATGAATGGACTGTTTACTAACATAAACAATGAAAGACTATTAATATTAACATGAACAAAGATTATTAAATTGTGTAATAAATGTATTGTTCATTATTCATTCATGTTAGTTAATACATTCATGTTAACAAATGGCATCTTATTGTAAAGTGTTGCCATTAATATTTATTCATCATTCTGTTGAACTTGACAGTATTTTCTCTCTTGTTAATTCATAGGAGCTTCAAAGAAGACAGAATAAGCCAGAGTCCTTATGTTCATTGGGTGAATAAGAACAAAAATAATATGACTGATATCTTTTCCCCCAAGGTTTCTAGGATAGGATATTGTGAATTCTTATAGCCACAATAACTTTGATATGAAAAATCTAATATCATGACAGCCCTAATCTAGAAAAAATAATGGCATTTGTCTGTTCTCACAACTTACTTCAGTATCTCCAATTTACACATAATATTCTCCAATCCAATGCAGAGCTGCTTTACTCCCGAATCCTGTAGATTATTTTTGGTCATATTCATCTCTATCAGATTGTTATCTGATCCAAGAGCTTTAGCCAAATTTGTACAGCTCTCATCTGTTAAGTTACAATCATTTAGCCTAAAAGAAAGAAGGAAAAAGCATAATACAATGTATTCTGAGTACTGTTTAAAAATATTGTAACACCCAATTTAAATGAATGATTAAGAACTCTAGTGATGTTTTTTCCAGATGCAAAAAACATGACTTATAGTACTTACACAGCTCTTTTGGAGATTTTCACAACTTCCAGTAGCCTAAAGAGACACTCATCTGATTGCTTGAACTTCTGAAGCTCAAACTCCTCCATCTCTTCCTCTGATGTCAACAACACAAAGGCCACAGCAGACCACTGAGCAGGAGAAAGATCAGAAGATGAGAGACTTCCTTCTCTAAGTTGAGTCTGAATCTTTTCCACCAGAGTTTGATCATTCAGTTCATTCAGACAGTAGAACAGATTGATGGATCTCTCTGGAGACATCTTCTTATCTTCTAATTTCTGCTTGATGTACTCAACTATTTCCTTGTAGTTCTCGTCATTGTTGTCTTGCAGTGTCAACAGACCTCGTAAGAATGGACGATTGGTCTGGAGTGACAGACCAAGAAGAAAGCGAAGGAAAAGATCCAGGTGTCCAGTTTCACTCTCAAGTGCCTTGTTCACTGCAGTCTGGAGCAAATCAATCATGGTTTCATTTTTGTCTTCTTGTTCTGTAGATTCATGTTGATTAAACACACTTTTCTTGCAGATGTCTAGAAACAGATGTGCATAAAGGGCTGCAATAAACTCTTGAATGCTCAAGTGAACAAAGCAGAAAGTGGTACCAAGAATGATCCCTTTTTCCTCCTTAAAGATCTGGGTACACATGCCTGAATACACAGATGCTTCAGAGACGTCAATACCACATTCTTCCAGATCTGTGTCATAAAAGAGCAGATTGTTTCTCTGCAGCTGATGAAATGCCAGTTTCCCCAGTGAAAGGATGGCATCTTTATCCCAGGAAACATTTGGTGTGTATTCTCCATCATACTTTCGTCTGCTCTGCAGCATCTGAAAGCGGAGAAAGTGTGTGTACATTTGTGTCAGAGTCTTGGGAGTGTCTTCAGTATTTGATTTCTGCAGTGTTTTGAAGTCTTCATCAGCCTGATTTCTCACATCATTATTTCTATTCTCCTCTAAAATGTTCTGGAGAACAGTGGCTGTAATCCAGCAGAAGACTGGGATGTAGCACATGACAAAAAGACTCTTTGATTGTTTAACATTATTAATAATTTCATTGGCCAGATCCACATTTGTGAATCTTTTTCTGAAGTACTCCTCCTTTTGTGCATCATTGAATCCTTGTACTTCTGTTACACGGTCAACACATTCGGGAGGAATTTTAATGGCAGCTGCTGGTCTGGTGGTGATCCAGATGAGAGCAGAAGGAAGCAGATTTCCCTTGATCAGGTTTGTGAGGAGAACATCCAGAGAGACTTGTGATGTTACATCACGACATGTTTCATTACCCTCAAAGTTCAGAGGAAGACGACATTCATCCAAACCATCAAGGATGAAGAGTAATTTAAATTTATCATTTCTTGCAAGGTTTAGTCCTTTTATCTCTGGGAAAAACTGATGTATAAGACTTGTCAAGCTTTGTGTCTCTTTCTCCTTTAAGTTCATTTCTCTAAATGCAAGAGGAAATATGAAAGTAATATCCTGATTTTCTTTACCGTCAGCCCAATCCACAATAAACTTTTGCACAGAGATTGATTTTCCGATGCCAGCAACTCCTTTTGTCAGTACAGTTCTGATCTCCTTGTCTTGTTCAGGTGCTTCAAACAAATTTTTGCATTCAACTGGAATCTCTCGTGATTCATGTCGTCTATCAGCAGCCTGAACTTGTCCTACTTCATTTTGGGTATTAACTTGTTTACTAACACTCAGAGTCATACAGAGATCTGTGTAGATGTTCTTCAGAATCTTGGAGTCACCATGCTTTGCAATTCCTTCAGATACAGATTGGTGCTTCTTCTTCAGGTTTGATTTTAGTGGTCGCTGATGAATGAGGACCAGCTCATCTAACACACAAACAAGAAAAAAAAAAAAGATATGCATCAAGATTTTATATTTTATATATTAGTGACAATGAAAAATTGTTATGCCTATGAACCGCTCACCTTGTAGAGCATCTGCAGCCTCACATTGCTTCATATCTCTCAGGAAGTAAAGTGTGATATCAAGAGCTGCTTCTTTGATATCACGCATCTCCTCTATAAAGTCCTGCACAAAGTACTGTGTATTCTCTCTATTTAATATTTTTTTTAACTTTCCCAGCTCATTCTTCAGAAATGCAATTATTTTTTTCTCAAGATCCTGAAAACAAATAGATTTAAAACATATTAAAATATAAACAATGTATGTGTACACTGTAAAAAATAAGTGTAATTTTAACTGTAAAATTTTGTAAAAACGCTACGGAAAAAAACTGATAATAGGTTAACAGTAAGTTCCCTTACTATATACAGGGAAAAACTGTAAAAGATCTAACAAAGCATTTAATGTAAATTTACAGTAAAATTCTGTTAATTATACAGCTTTTAGAAGTAAAAAAAGAACAAATCAATGTATAATTTACAGTCTAAAACTGTAAACTGATATTCCCAGAATTCCCTGCGTGACACTCCACATTTGAAAGTATTTTGTTTAAATAATCATGTTTTTAAATAGTTCTCGTTATCAGTTATGTACATTTGAGCTTTATGTTACATCTTCTGTTGCTTAATGAAAGTTTTTTGCATTATTTAAGTATCACGTGTGTTACCATGATGGTGTTTTGTGTTTCCATAAATGTGCACCTTCTATATGTTAATATATACTTCTGCTTGTGGTGAAGCTACTTGTGATGAGCTTTGATACTTCATGTGGCTTTCTCTTATACAGTACCATCTTTATTATTATGGTGGTTGTCAGTATTTTCAAGGTACAAAACAGATTTAATTTTGTGTGTTGTTGAATTTACTGGTTTATATTCACATTTTCTTGTTTGTAAATTACAGCTTTATATTGTAAAATTAACAGTTTTTGACGTAAATGTGTTTACAGTTTTCTGTATTTTTACAAAATTATTCTGGCAACCACAGCTGCCAAAAAGTTTTTGTAAAAACAACAAGAAATTTTTTACAGTGTAGTACATATGACAGGCAAGCAATGCACTCATGAAGTTTCCCAGCACTGACAGAATAAACTATTAGCAAGGTAAAGTGTTGGTGAATGCAAACAAACAAACAGAGATACCAAAAAAATCTTGTATGAATCAAATTCAATAATCAACATGATTTTTGGTATCTTGGTTAATGTGCTTGAAATTAATTTGTCACACAGCTGAAACATGTCTTCTATTTTATTTTTGAGTTGAGATTTAAATGAGGGATTGTTAGAACATCAGTGAGGAGAAAAAATATTTATATTGAGTAAAGTTTTAAAAAGTATTTAAATTAAAAATAAATGGAATTTGTACAATAACTTATTAGTATGTTAGATCATTCATTCATTTATTCATTGTGGTATTTATGAAATTCTACTTGCCTTGAAGATCCAGAGGAGATTTTCTCTGAAATTCTTGCGGTTGCGGTAATTCTTGTAGTTTGTGTCTGATTTCTCAAACTGAACCCTGGTAGTAAAATAAAGGTGGATTAAAAAAAAAAAATCCATACAATTGGCTCAGTTACTAGAAAGATCAGAGTTATGTGTAGGCACTGTCCTCTTGGTTGTAATAACAGACTTTAATACAGTTGCATATGAATTCCTCATGAACCTGATGATTCAAATGTATGATCTTATTTGGTGCTGAATTTAACCTTAAAAAATTGTTATTGTTTTTCATATTTTCATTGTTATATGGATCACTGAACATAATCAATTTGCTTCAAAAAGCACATTACATTCAAAACCTATGTTACTTTTTTGACTTTGGCAAAGTAGATGCATTTATTTAGTAATTTATTGTAATAAAAAAAATAAAATAAAAAAAAAACTGTGGTATATTGTGTTTTCACCTGTTGAGAAGAAAAGTTGCCAGTTCCACATCACTCTTCAATCCCTTCTGTGCTTTCAGAGCATCCCACCGTGTAATTTCTGCACCAATATTTACTGTGGACTTTTGTCCTTTGTTACTAAACCAAACACAAAAAAAGAAGAAAATCACATAAAAAATAACAGATTCACAGCTGTTAATATCATATGATCAAACCATTGCCAAACCAACTGCTCACTGCTACCTACAGTACTTTATAAGCACAGAAAAGTAGTTGATGGGAAATACAGTTTTATGATAAAAAAACAGAACACGTGAAACACCTTTTGGAAGGTGATGGTGTTATCTCACTGAAGTTTGGTCTATCTCCCTTTGAATGGTCACTCTTCATAGACACAGAGCTGGACACATGTGATTCAGATCTTTCACTAATGAATAAAAAAAGTAAAATAAAAATAGGTAAAGAGGTCTTGTGTTGCAAACGAACTGTTCTGTACTTCCATGGTGAATGTATGAGCCCTAGTGGCTACCTGTGTAACTAAACGAATATGTTCATTAAAGATTAAACAGTTTGCAATACATTATGTTCTGTGATTCATTTTTGTATTTAATCAAGTTCTGTTATATGCACCACAGTGAGAAAAAAAAGAAAATGACTATAATGCAAAATACAAATGACAAATATTTTAGCAAATCTTAAATAACACAATTATATAAGTCAATATAATTCTCCACAGTATGTTATGCATGATGACAGATTTCATTTAGTAATAAATAAACAATGGATCACTGTAAGATGGTTGGAGGAAGAGATGATATACCTCTTGTTACATGGTGTTTTCTCACTGAAGTTCGGTACATCACCCTTTGACCGGTCACTCTTCACAGACACAGAACTGGACACATGTGAACCTGATCTTACACTAATGACACAAAGAACAGACAGGAAATAAAACACTATTACTGGAGATTCTTCAGTCTAATGTTGCAAATTAGATAGATTCGATAATTAGATAAAATGGATAAGTGGTTGCAAGATCTAATTTGTTCCTCCTTGTGGTTGCCTGTGTAACTGTATTACTGTAATAAAGCTCCAGATTGGATTCAATAAAGAATAAAGCAGACATTGTACTCTCTGATTTATTCTTGTATTTAGTCAAGGTCCATCACATGCATCACACTGAATTAGTTAACATCACCATAATGTAAAACACAAGAAACACCTTTTTGAAGGTGATGTTTTTTTCTCACTGAAGTTCGGTCCATCACCTTTTGACCGGTCACTCTTCACAGACACAGAACTGGACACAAGTGAGCCTGATCTTACACTAATGACACAAAGAATAAAAAGAAAAACACTATTACAGGAGATTCTTCCAGCTAGCCAAGCACTCACATAACAAACGGTTTGAGTTAAGTTACCTGTCAGGTATTACAATGTGAGTAAACAGATATCCTTAAAAACCTGACAAATAGGTTTACTCAAATTGTTTGAGGAAAACGATTGCCTTAAACCATTTAAGTTGAAAAAAACTATCAGTTATAAGTACTCTGAACTTAATTCAGTTGAGTTCACTGAAAGAAAATATACATTGCAATTAAGTAATTAAGGCCTGGTTCACACGGGACGATTTTAAAATTGTCAGCCGATTTTCCAAACCTGAGAGACCCCACACACATCGATAAAAAATCACGGGTCTAACAGTTTTGGTCATTCAGTGTGTAGTGTGCAGCCACATGGCAATATCAACACATCACACATGAACCGATTTGACTCCCGATCATTCCCAGGTCAGACGGGAAATCTCGCAAAATCCCTCCAGATCAAACGTGACTTCAGAGTAAACAATCATGGCGGACGAAGAGGATGCAGTGGCCATAGTTTGTGCTGTGTTTTTAACGAAAAAAAAAATCATAAGAAAAACAAGAAAAGGCAATGATCAAAGAGGTGGAGACAACGCGAGCATGGACTATACTTGCTATATCATAATATGGAGATAAGTTGTTGTTTTATCTCATATAAATGTTGTTACACAGATTAATAACCATTGAAATAAACGTTCATATATTCGTTTCCATGTACTCTGGTGGACTGCAGTTGTGGATGTAGTTATGCCCATCGACTTTATTTGTATTGATATATTTGTTATGTTATATACGCCGGCTGTTTTGATGTAGTTTCCCGGTACTTCCTCACCGCCTCGTCACCTCGCTTTCTGATTGGCTACACGCCACAGTCCACAGGCTGCGTGATTGTTTGTCCTCGGGGACACGACACACGAGAAGAAATCGGGCCAAATAAATCCAACATGTTGGATATCCCCGATTTGAGATCGGAGCGGTCCCGACATTCTTCCGAGCAGAGGAGAGCAGTCTTAACACACCACTCTGACGTCTACAGAAGATCTTATTGAGAATGAACTTAGGTTTAGATGTTGATTTATTGTTTCATTTGAAGTAACCATGTTAGAGATCACTGTAAAACGCTTCGAAAAACACACATGAAATACCTATTTTTAAATGGTGTTTCCTCAGGAAAATTTGGTCCGTCTCCTTTTGACCGGTCACTTTTCACAGACACAGAGCTGGACACATGTGAGCCTGATCTTACTCTAATTACACAAAGAAAAAAAAAATCAAGAAATACAGGGGTTATTTCAGTCTCATTTGAAGATGAGTTGCAAATGGTAATTAAATGCAGTATAGCTGTACATTGTATTATTCATTCAAGTTCTATCACATACAACACAGTGAAAACATTAATGGTTTCAGTTTACTTTGTCTTCATTAGAAAATTGTTTCTGGCTTTAACATACAGTATATAACAGACAGTGTATTAATAAACATTAAAAAAGACATGAAACACTGAATGTAACAAAGCGTGTTAAATTTCTTCTGGTTCATGATGGTGTTTTCTCGCTAAATGATACACGTGAGTCTGATATTTTACTAACAACACAAGAGCAAAAATTTAAGAAAATTATTACGGTCTTATTACAGATTTTTTTTAAATTATATATTATTTTTAATTAAATAAAATATTTTCTTAGTGGCAAGTTAAATTGTGGTGAACCAAACATTTGGAAAAGATTTGACAAACCAACTGTGACTCATTGTTGACTACAAACTATTTATAAAAATAAAAAAAAAACATTGAAATACATCATACAGTTTATGCATGATCAGCATTAAGAAAAACATAAAATACCTTTTAGATGATGATGGAGTTTTCTCAATGAAGTTCGGTCCGTCACCTTTTGAACGGTCACTCCTCATAGACACAGAACTGGGCACAGGTGAACCTGATCTTTCACTGACAAGAGACAATATTATTAGAGCTTCTTCAGTCTCATATTAAGAGCATTGCTATTCTCATGACTATTGAACAGATGAATGTGTTGTGTTTGGTTTTCTGTTTAATCAGTCAAGTTCAATCACAGACACAACAGTGAAGGAATGTAAATAGTGTATGTAAAGCATATAAAATACCTTTTAGCTTGTGATGGTGTTTCATCACTGAAGGACACATGAAGGCCCAATTTTTCACTAATAATAACACAAAGAAGTTTTCTCAGTCTCATTTGAAGAGGCTTCATTCAGATTAATTACAGTAAGTACAATTAAAAAATATATATATAAGTTTAAAATACATATATTTTTACTAAAACTCTAACGTTTTATGATAAATTAAAAAATAAATACTTCCAAACACAGTCTATGTGTGTCTGACAATAAAAAAATATGTGAAATACCTTTTGATAGTTTCTTCATTGAAAAGTGGTACATCACCTTTCACCTGATCACTCTTTACAGACTCAGAGCAGGGAACCTCAAAGTCTGATCTTTCCCTAATGACACAAAGAGGAAAGAGAAAGAAAAAAAAATATGGCAGGAGGTACTTATATTAAGTGTTTTTTTATTTAATTTTATTATTTTTTTGACATGATATCAGTAACGTAATATTCTTGGCGCTATGAGTTTGACTGGAATTTCTTTTTCTTTCATTTTCTTTTTTTTACATTACCACCACCAAACTGTCCTGGAAATGTCATTATCATTTGGCAGACACTTTAATCCAAAGCAACACGCATTCAATAGAGACACATATTTTTTTCAGTTTGAACACAAATATGATCTACTCTTCTGAGTTAGAGCAACACAAACAGGAACAACGTTGTGAGACCTGGCAGATCCCCAATGTTAAAATACCTCAGCTAACCGACTGTTGTCACTGTCCGCATAACTGTGACATGACTAATGCCTTTTCGTTTCAGAGAAATGAAAGTAGTAACTGAGGTGCAAACAACATCTTTACTGGACTCTAGACTCTAGAGAAGTGTTTGAATTTAATAGACCGTTATAAAGGAACACATGATTTTATCCCATTATTCACCCATCTCTCTGAACTTTTATGATAAACACTTGGCTGTAGAGTAAAATATCTGCAATACTAAAACTTAAGTAGTGTTTAAAATGATTCATTAAAAACAGACTCAGTCTTACCTCTGTTCCTCTGAGACACTCATCTCAGATAAAGAGTCCTTTCCTCGCTCCTCTGACATACTGCAGATAAACTGCCGGTGAAAAACAGCACTGTTATCTTTGTGTTGAAGACATTCAGCTGCTCAGCACAACCTGGACATGAAGTGAAAAAAATGACAAATGTTGAGTTGGCAACTAACAAGCTGTAAAAAAAGAAACCCGGGCTCTGAAACTAACCTTAACGTTAATATTACATTTCATTTAGTCTAACAAAACAGGGTGAACGTGATTTCACCAAGTACAACATGTTCCTGGATCAACATTCCTATCAACCAATCAGAATTGAGGGACAACTTTTGAGTAAATATATGTTTTAGACTTACAGTCATCAGGGTTAGGTGCTTCTACACTCTTGTTAATCAGGTATATGGGTATAATTATGGGTAAGGATATGTTTAGGGGTAGGGGATTGGGTTAAGTCTATATTTTTGGGCAGTTATGTTGATCTAAAATCACGGCGACCAACCAAACAGTGTCAGGTTAAGATGTATTTCAGACAATTCTTCATAATATACAGCTGTAAACGGCATTGGACATATTACAGAGGGGGAACTGAACTTTCTGTGCAGTTTTCTATATTTTGCATTCACTTTTATGTAACAAATTAAATTTTTTTTTAGCTCTGGATCATTACGTCACAATTTATTTTATTCATTACAATGGCTCCCAAAATGGCTGAATATATAAATGTAGGCTATTGAGCGAAGTGAACTGAAATATTCTATTTAATCACAGCTGATTTATAACATTCTCTTTTAACACAAATTGAAAAACATTAAAGCAACATTCACCACATTCTTACCTAACTGTGGAGTATCCTCGTAAGAATACGTTCAATATCGCATCATCAATAAAAAAAGAGGGATTAAAAAAAAAAACCTGTAATACATTATTTACAAATAATAATAATAATAATTAACTATTCATTCACATACCACTAACTGTAATCAAGGACGTTTTAAAACTTACTTGCAGTAGTACGACGGTCTTCAGCAGCCAGAACACTGTGCAGAATGCTTTCTCTTTCTCATCTTTACGACCCTGTCACTTGGTGTGATTATGCCAATTCATTTAATTATGGTATTTTCTGCTTGTAGACTTTGTTCATGGTTAGGCATTAACTGGCCGTTTCAACATTCTCATGTTGCTTTGAAGCTCAAAAAATGCAGCACATTTGAGTCTTGACTAAAATTGTGTTAGATCTTTACCAAATCATTCTGTCGGCTTAATACATTTTCCTATGAGATGTGACGTTATAATTCTGATACAGTAGGCTATATCCTGACCAAACAGCAATGTTTTTGTTTTAATATGTGGGAACATCTGGTTGTGATTTACTGAAATGGGCGCCTCCAAACTGCTCTTTCCTAGGATCAGTTTTGTAACCTATTTCACGCCATCATCTTCATTAACATGTATTTTACGTATCTATCTTTTTCCACCCATTATTTCTGAACTACGAATGGATTCATCGCCTGCTTTCAACTCTTTCGGTTTCTATTATATAAACCTCAAATGAGTCCAGCTTAACATGTAAGCCAGCTTGCTTTTTAAGCTTTGTGAATAATGCAAAAAACTTATTTCAAGAATAGGGAAGCAGTTTATTATAATCGTTTCTGATCTCTAAAATAGATCATGTGGTCATCCAATCAGCAAAAAACACTGGCTTCAAGGAGGACAAATTGAAATCTCAATGTGCATGCTCAAAGTGAATAATCACAAACAAATTGTATGCAAAGTGCTCAGGAGTAAACTGCAATAAGGTGAACTTTGTGAATGAAGGAGCAAAAACTATTTTGTGCTACCATTTGCTCCAACAGCAAAAGTCAAGTTATCTTATTTTTATAGTGCTAGGCCTAAAACAGTGAAGGCCCGTCAAACAGGCAGTCTGTTCAACTTGAAGCGGTGCTGTGCAGACAGATCAGTGTTTGACATTGAAGTACGATGAGAGCTATAAATATTAATGGCCAGCTCTGCATGCTTTCCTATCTAATTGCAGTATACTTTGACGTTAAATACTGACTGATTATTTCTGTGTAGCACCCAAGTCAACACACATACCGATGACATTCGAGGGCTGTACAGTGCTCTTAAAAACATTTAATGATGTTTATGCTCCAAATTAATTTAATTACAACCTCCAGTGTTAGAAATAACTTTCTTTTTGATCTGACATGGAATCACAGAATGAGGCAAAATCATTTCATAATATTCTATACAGTGATAAAGGCTATGTTGATTAGCATTGCATTATTAATATACATTCTGCATATAAAAATATCAATGCGATGTCTTGAAGAATAGAGATAGACCATTTAGTCACAACTGTATTTATTGTCTTCATTCTTCATCTGTTCAAACGTCCTATCTGCGTTTTTTTCAGCTACTTTTAGGTTATATGGTCAAAGACAATTATGTATTTACACAGCATTTATATCTAGTGATTATTATTATTATTATTTAAAGCATGCTTAAGACATTATTATTATTTTACATTACATGACGATAGGCCTAGGCTATAGTATGAATGTGATTTATTACAGACCTGAGGGAGTGAGTTACAGTCATTTGGACATGTTTCTTTCTTTTTACTGCCATACTCCATCCCTCTGTTTTTGTTCTTCTTTTGGAAAGTCATCAAATCGCAATGATGGAATTTATTTTCCTGAACGAAGGTCAATTCAACTGCTTGTAGGTGAAATAAACTCACATGGTAATTGAACTGAACAGAATCAATACTGAACTGACTTGAGCTGAATAATGTATTTCTAGAGGTGCTTTACAGCAGAATTGCTTCTCGTTTATGAATCTGCTTTGAAACAATGTGTATTCTTGTATTGACTATCATCTAAATCATAGTGATATTAAAATGGCATTGTAGAAAGTTATACAATTTATATTCAATTAATTAACTGTTTTGTACTAATGAACATTGTTAATTATTGCAAGATTATTGTTAAATATTTTAAAGTAGGACATGGAGGCCTACATCTCCAAGATGTTTGCAAAAGAGCACTTCATGTTGAAAACATCTGTTGTATATCTGACAAACATCAGAAAGCACGGAAAGCAGTTTATCATGCAATCTGAATCATAAACATCTTAAAGACATTGTATAAATGTCTAGTATTTATCAGGATCAAGCTATTGCGAATGAGCACATGCTCTAAAAAATAATACTTCTTTCAGATGAAAACATGCACATCGTGGAGATATCTAGGTTACTTAAAAGTAAAAGTTTCTTCACTCTGTGAAACCAATTTTAATACATTAAAGCTATAAAACTTTTAAGAACAGAGCGAACAGTATCATTAAAGTTGTTGTTGAACGCACAACAGAAACACTTTGTGGAATGGAGAAATAAAAATAAATAAAAAATCAGAAAAGGATCTTTATGTTCCAACATACTGTGGAACACAGGACTCCATCACGGTGAAAAAAGAAAGTAGAAAAAGTATTCAAACTTACAATCAACCAATCAGGAAGATGGTAAGATGTCTACTAATTATGTGTGGACTGCATTACACTGAACCACCCAGATCCAGATGTGCAAACTTTTCCAGATTACTATGAAAATATGAATTGTGACCCTAAATGGGACTACTCATCAAAATATTAAGAAATACACGTTAATATCTTACACATTATAATTATAATTTTAAATTTGACCATCATCATTTAAAAAATCATTAAGTAAAAGCACATTTTATTATTATTTATTAGTATTACTTTTATTATCATTATTATTGTATGAATGTTGCAGAATATATATGTTTTAATGCTTAGTCATTGGAGGCACTCCATGAACGTCATCTGCTCTAAGAGACAAGCTTAGAAGAACCATACACTCTGACACTGTTGTGTTCAAATCAGTATTTCAGTCTGTGAAACAATGCTTTTAACACTAGTTTTGTCTCATAAAACATATTTATAAAAAAACATGTGAAATATATTTGCTACCCCTGCTGACAACAGGTGAATCCAGTCTAATGTGTTTTACTGATCTCAATTCAACTGGCCACCAATGAATAATAATAAAGAATATTACAGAAAATAAAACATCACATCACTATGTTTTTGTACCATAGTATAATCGTAGCGCCATCTAAGTACTAAGGTGCCAACAAAGTATCATGGCATTACCATCTGATTCCATCAGTGTAATACTATACGGTTCTTATTTGTGAAAGAAATGTTTAAAATTACTTAAAAATAATTATTCTGAGATTATTGTCAGTTTTGCTGTTTTAACATGTATGTAATTATTGTTGAAACACTCCATACACCTGTTATAAAGAGATGCTGGTCAGAGGGCCAGACTGGGTCAGAGTATCTCTAAAACGGTAAGGATGGTGGGTTGCTCCCGGTCAGCAGAGGTGAATTTACCAAGAGAAGTCCAAGGAGGGACAAACCACAAACTGGTGACAGAGTGTTGGGTTCACTCAAGATTCACTGACACAACAAAAGATCTACTGTAGCAAAAGAGCAATGTGTCATTGACCCCAGTGAAGAAAATCTGTTATACACACACACACACACACAAATACACAAACATTTAGGGTCGCATCTGAAGGCTGTATACATAATTGAATATGTCTTATTTAAGAAAAGTAATTGACTGTTATTGCTTGTGAGGTTTAAAATACTATAACTTATTTTTTACTTTGAAATTGAATGGTTACTTTTCTTAAATGAAACTTCCCTGATGATGTATGCAGCCTTAAAATGTGACCTCCGGAGGACCCAGCCTAAATGAGACACAGCTACTCAGTCTCTTCTTCTGTACTCTAGAGATCCTATGACCCAGTCTAGATGAGAGGATAAACATGAATCTTAATGTAATTGAAAAGAAACTGAGTTCTGCATTGAACAATAGGTCTAAAAGCTTAGGAAACTGCATAAAGTTGTTACAGTATTGAGCTTTGGGTGAGTGAGCATGTTAATGACTGACACAGATAGTAAGGTTCAATCCTTTAACATTAGTTCACTCATGACAACTCTTGGAAAGGATTGTAAAAGCTTTATTGATAAAATTAGAAACCACCATCCTCCTGAGGAGACAGTGGAAGTTCTGTAAAAAAATAAAAAATAAAACATAAAATAAAATAAAAAGGATTTACAGGACAAAACAAAATTGAGATACAAAATTACAATTTCACCACTGGCTCATAAGTGGATTTGCAAACATGTTAATGGATGTTAAATAACAGAGCAGGACTCAGCAAACAATTTGACATACTTTACTGAACACACATCGACTTACAAAATAGTGCAGGGTAGAGGCGATATTTGACTCAAAGAGAGAGTTGTGTATTTATTCTGTATGGAATGATTTCAAATATTATTTTCTGTTTTTCGTTAAAATGTTTCATAATTGATTAGGGCTGCCTGAAAAAAATCTAATAAAAATGTTCTAGCATTATTATTCTGAACAAGTAAAACTGATTCTTTGTTAAAACATCAATATTTGTAGGCCTGCTTGACTTTAGAAGTCTGATGGTGTTTAACTCTCAGCTAAAGCAGATGACACAACTGCAGCTCCCTCTAGAGACTGAACAGATAACAGCAATGACATCAGTGACTTTAGATGCCTTTGCTTAAGCCCTGCATCTTTGTGACTTTTACATTACATTACCTTTACAATAAACTTGAGCTTATATTACTTTAATGTCACTTATTGATACTTTCCCTTCAGCCATATAATTCTAGTGTCCTCATTTTGATTGTCCCTTTTGAGCATTCGTTTGACAATAAGTAACTTTGCAGCTACATGTCAACTAACTCTCATTAAAATATTAGTAGACTGTTTGATTAATATCTGCTAACTCTTTATTGTGATGGTCTCCCAGCAAATACTGACTATAAGTAACTTTGCAAGTATGTCAACTTATTCTAACCCTGATCCGACCAGTCTACTAATACTCTGTTCAGGGGCGCCTCTATGGTTTATGAGCCCCCTGAGCATCATATTTACTTTGGCAACCTCTGTAAAAATCGTGTGAGGCCAGTAGTCCACATCATTCATAAGTTACAATGTGTTACGTTTTCAAATTAGCAAATGGAGTTGGGATATCATCTAGTGGTCATAGGTAATTCATTTACCAATTTAATTCATTATTTCATATTATATAATATTGTTTTAGTGTTGAGATCAACTGAAAATCAAGTGTTTTAGTGTCAAAGACAGAGTCTGGACAGGCCCTGTTCTGGAGAGTACATATTTGTCTGAACCAAGGCCTTCATGGGGAAATCTATCTGATAGCAGTTCACTGGTTTGAAAATAGTATGATGACAGCATTAAATTATGATATTGTTCTTATTTCATTTTCACACAAACACACAGTGATGAACTCAGTCACAGATTTTCAGTCTAAGAAATCTGACCCTGAATACTGGAGCACCACAGTGGTGTCCCAAACTCTGTCCTGGATTCACTTTTTACTAATGACTTAATTTCCATCCACAGCTCAGATTCCCTCATTAAAATGTGCAGAGGACACAACAGTGATCAGTGCTGGGACAGTCGTATGTGAAGAGATCTGAAACATAGGTCCCCATACCAGCATTAATCCTGGGACGTGTTTGTGTATGGCAGTTTTCTTTTTACAGTGCTCTGAGTGAAAGGGGATTTTATAGATCAGTGCTAGGAATAAATCATATGGCATGAAGTCTACCAGATGAATGAAAAGCATAAACACTGCCCTGCCATCGATTTATTTGTTACCTTAATTACATAGTTACCTTTCATGAAATTAAAAAGCCATGGACCCAGTCACAACAAACTGTAATTCTTTCTGTCAAGAGGTGCTACCAACATTATATAACCATAGCATACTATAGAGTAGGGTTTTGGTTCATTGGTAAACGAGAGGCATTGACGCCGACGAGGCGAGAAGACGAGAGCACAGTTTGGAGATCTGAAGCCAAAGAAGATGCTGATTTATTCAAACGGACTATTTTAGTCTGTGAAATAAGGCTATACACTGTTAGAAATGTCTGTAAATTTAACAGTATTTAACTGTAAAATGAACTGTATTTTACTGTAATACAGTTATACAGCATATTTACTGTATTTTAAAGTTACATTTTGGGGAATACCCTCTTGGCGACACTAAATTACAGTATTTTAATTTACTGTAAATCTAAATACAGTAAAGAAAAAATGAGCGCGAAACCTGACCAATCACAGATCAAGTTTTATTTCCCACTTGGAGAAAGAAGATAACAAGACACACAGATGCGAAAAGAACCAGTCAGATGCAAAGGTGGGTACAAATATTACTTCTTTTACTTTAAATATATTATATCTTTGGTTTAACTAAAACAAAAATATAAATAAAAAAAACGCTGCCACTGAACGGCGCGCAGTCACCTCACATTTATGCTGTGAAGAGAGCTAGAGAGAGTTGTGGTGACACTGTTCAAACATTCATATTTCTTTCCTTTCTTTCCCTTTTCTGAACGTTTCACCGTCAAAAATATGGACATTAACGGGTCTCTGCCTTGGGTTTGACCACTCCAGGAGCTGGTGAGTGTTCATGTGAACTGTTAGCCGAACAACAAAGCTTTCGTGGATTTAGCTTAAAGTCAGTCAGATTTTTTCCCGCTATTATCGCTTGCTGTTAACTGATTACCCCATATAAATGCACGTCATGCTTGTAGTGCTAGAGTAAAACCTGCAATGTTCGTGTCGTGTGCAAACACTGGCGTCTCTGTGGAGACATTATACGCCTTTATTTAATCATGCCAAAGGGCATAAAAACACGGCGAATTTAAGGTTTTCTGTAAGCGAACCTGGAAGAGGGTGAGATCCGCACTTTGTCGTTCTAAGAGACGCATGTGCGTGGCTGCTAATAGATCGTGTGTCAAGAGTCCTCGCTATGTCGCGGGTCAGAGGGTTTGGCTTTCTACATCTAATTTACCCCTCCAGTCTGACTCCCGTAAACTGGCCCCCCGCTTCATCGGGCCGTTCCGCATTATCAAGATCGTTAACCCTGTCGCCGTCAAACTCCGGTTGCCGCAGAATCTTTGTCGTGTTCACCCGGTGTTTCACGTCTCCTGCATTAAACCGGCCTCTCGCTCCCCCCCTCCCACGTCCTTCTCTGCCGTTCGTATCGAAGACTCCCCGGTCTACACCGTCCGCAGAATCATAGATAGGCGGCGTCGGGGTCGTGGACACCAATATTTAGTCGATTGGGAGGGGTATGGTCCTGAGGAGAGGAGTTGGGTCTCCCCTAAGGATATCCTGGACCCCTCGCTCATTGATGATTTCCTCCGGTCTCGCCAGCATTTCCCCGCTGGAGCGCCGGGAGGCGCTCTTTGAGGAGAGGGTACTGTCATGGTCTTGTCATGATCCTGTCTCTATCTCTTTCTTTTTCTCTCTCTGTCTCCCCCTGCTGGTTTATCCCCTCCTGTCTCCCTCGCTCTTCGCTTCTGTGTCACAGCTGTCTTCACTTCTCATTAAGATAATTTCCCCTCCACCTGGTTCTCATCCTGCCTCGTTATTTGGGCTACTTCTACCCTCTCGTTCCCGTGTCTCTTTGTCAGATTGTTACTTCCGAATGAAGCCGTTGCCTTTGGCGTCTACGTTAGCAATTGGTCTTGTCCTATCCTGTCCTGTCTAGTCAGGGTTAAGTTAGTTTTCTGCTATCATTACCTGTACATCTCTGTGCTCACCCATTGCACCCCACAGAACCTTACCTGCTGTTCTACGCCGCGACCGCCCCGCTCTGCGAGCTCTGATCCCCGGTTCTCCCCTGAGCCTGGTCAAGCCTCCGCCTCGCTAGCCTTCTGGTCGTTCCAGCCACAGAGGTTTCCTGTGTTATTTATACCCAGCCTTCGGGTCTTCCTTGGTTCTCATCTTTTGTACTCCTTAGTTGGATTTTCCTGTGGCTTTCCTTTGTTTAATTAAAGACTGTAATTTTGCCCTCGCATTTGAGTCCTCTCTCTTCAATACCCATCACAATTTCAGTCTGTGAAACAATGCTTTTAACACTAGTTTTGTCTCATAAAACATATTTATAAAAAAACATGTGAAATATATTTGCTACCCTGCTGACAACAGGTGAATCCAGTCTAATGTGTTTTACTGATCTCAATTCAACTGGCCACCAATGAATAATAATAAAGAATATTACAGAAAATAAAACATCACATCACTATGTTTTTGTACCATAGTATAATCGTAGCGCCATCTAAGTACTAAGGTGCCAACAAAGTATCATGGCATTACCATCTGATCCCATCAGTGTAATACTATACGGTTCTTATTTGTGAAAGAAATGTTTAAAATTACTTAAAATAATTATTCTGAGATTATTGTCAGTTTTGCTGTTTTAACATGTATGTAATTATTGTTGAAACACTCCATACACCTGTTATAAAGAGATGCTGGTCAGAGGGCCAGACTGGGTCAGAGTATCTCTAAAACGGTAAGGATGGTGGGTTGCTCCCGGTCAGCAGAGGTGAATTTACCAAGAGAAGTCCAAGGAGGGACAAACCACAAACTGGTGACAGAGTGTTGGGTTCACTCAAGATTCACTGACACAACAAAAGATCTACTGTAGCAAAAGAGCAATGTGTCATTGACCCCAGTGAAGAAAATCTGTTATACACACACACACACACACAAATACACAAACATTTAGGGTCGCATCTGAAGGCTGTATACATAATTGAATATGTCTTATTTAAGAAAAGTAATTGACTGTTATTGCTTGTGAGGTTTAAAATACTATAACTTATTTTTTACTTTGAAATTGAATGGTTACTTTTCTTAAATGAAACTTCCCTGATGATGTATGCAGCCTTAAAATGTGACCTCCGGAGGACCCAGCCTAAATGAGACACAGCTACTCAGTCTCTTCTTCTGTACTCTAGAGATCCTATGACCCAGTCTAGATGAGAGGATAAACATGAATCTTAATGTAATTGAAAAGAAACTGAGTTCTGCATTGAACAATAGGTCTAAAAGCTTAGGAAACTGCATAAAGTTGTTACAGTATTGAGCTTTGGGTGAGTGAGCATGTTAATGACTGACACAGATAGTAAGGTTCAATCCTTTAACATTAGTTCACTCATGACAACTCTCAGAAAGGATTGTAAAAGCTTTATTGATAAAATTAGAAAACCACCATCCTCCTGAGGAGACAGTGGAAGTTCTGTAAAAAATAAAAAATAAAACATAAAATAAAATAAAAAGGATTTACAGGACAAAACAAAATTGAGATACAAAATTACAATTTCACCACTGGCTCATAAGTGGATTTGCAAACATGTTAATGGATGTTAAATAACAGAGCAGGACTCAGCAAACAATTTGACATACTTTACTGAACACACATCGACTTACAAAATAGTGCAGGGTAGAGGCGATATTTGACTCAAATGACAGACTGAGTTGTGTATTTTATTCTGTATGGAATGATTTCAAATATTATTTTCTGTTTT